>NC_143258.1:322857-474285 GCF_984573655.1 Nuphar pumila | reverse complement strand
GGTGTCAGTCATCTCGCGCGATGTTGCGGAGCTGACTGGGACAGTGACCAAGAGAAGTTGGTTAGTGAAACTTGTGTCGCTTTTAATGATCTCATTGCAGAGATCAAGACAACGGTAGAGGGAGTGGAAGACTCAGTGAAAAGTCTTATCACTAAACTTAACTACTCGGTGAAGAACTTTTCCACCAGATTTGATGATTTGTTGGGTCGATTCAACATCATGGCTGCTGAATTGGATATTGTCCGACGAAAGAATGAACAATTGGAGTGGCAGTTGAGGACTGCCCCGACTGACGGCGTTGTGACTTACGTGGATAGACCACGTTATATGCTACCTGAGCCCGTAAAGTATAAAAGCATACGAGACTCAAAGTATCTCAAAAATTTTATCTACGAGATGGACCGGTTTTTAGAAGCTACAAGAATAGAGGACGACACAGATAGGCTACGAACTGCAACAATATACTTTACGGATAAAATGACTCTCTGGTGGAGACGTCGCTTGGGTGATGTTTGATGGAGATTGGTTGCTATAGTCTCGTGGGAGGTCCTCCAAAAAGAATTGCGAGACTATTTTCTACCTAAAAATCAAGAGAAAATTGCCCGCAAAAGATTGCTGGTGTTGAAACAGACAGGGTTAGTGCATAATTATGTCAAGGCATTCTCTTCGATAATGTTGGAAGTTGAGAGAATGGATGATCAAGATCGGTTGTTCTATTTTGGCAACGGGCTGTAAGGATGGGCAAACCAAGAACTCATTCGACATGACCCTGCAACGTTAGCTGAGGCGCTTATGGTTGAAGAGAAACTTGCCGAGCTTGACAGGAATGACCATGCATTTCAAGGCAGATAGCAGGAAAATGATCACAACAATCAAAGAGACAACCAAAGGAATGACCAAGGACAGAATGCTGGCTTGGAGAACCAACAGAATCATGGCCGACAAGATAGCCGAAACAATAACCAAAATTGAAATAATTTTCAGGGCAACAATTATCATCGTCGTGACTGCCGTATCTGCCACGGGGATCATTGGTAGGATACATGTCCTAACAGAAATCACGGTCAAAGAAATGTAGATAACTGCGCACACCGAGCTGCGAATACCGTTCAAAGTGAGGAAGAGGATCAACCTGCAGAGGCGCCAACAGTTGGCGCAATGCAGATGATGAATGCAGTAAAGGTCACAACTATTGTAGAATCAACAATATGCAAAGAGTTAATGTACTTAGAACATCTCCTCAACAGAAGACTTACCAAGGCATTGGTAGACACTGGTGCCATACATAACTTTATCTCGCATGAAGAAGCAGAACGGTTGGGATTACAGTGGAAACGAAAAGAGATTCACATGAAAGCGGTTAATTTAGAGGCTAAGGCCATCTACGACATCGCTCGTGATGCATCAGTGCTGATCTATAACTGGTCAGGAAGGATCATGTTATCAGTTGCACCTATGGATGATTTTAAAGTCATCCTCGAGATGGAATTCTTGAGAAGCAACAAGGTAGTGTTGATGCCCACCTCAACATTGTCAGCTTTGAAAGTGAGAATCAACCCTGCATGGTTACTATGATAGCATGGAAGCTTTGTGAGCGCTTGGTGTCTGCGCTTCAGTTGAAGAGAGGCATGAAAAGCAGTGATAAGACTTTTCTTGTCACAATCTGTGCTACAGACAAGATAAAAGAAGACGTGGATGTCCCAGAGGCCTTAGCACCAGTATTGAAGGAGTTTGGCGATGTTATGCCCGCCGAGATGCTGAAGAAGCTACCTCTAAGGTGTGAGGTAGACCATCAGATTAAACTAGTATCGGGTGCACGACCACACGCAATGGCTCCTTATCGCATGGCAATTCCTGAGCTGCAGAAATTACGTAAACAACTGGATGATATGCTAAAAGCAAAGATCATCCAACCATTCAAAGCTCTTTTTGGAGTGCTTGTGCTGTTTTAAGCGAAGCATGATGGGTCGAAGTAGTTGTGCATCGACTATAGGGCACTGAACAAAATGACGGTGAAGAACAAGTACCCGCTTCCTTTGATTGCGGACTTGTTTGATCAACTTGGAAAGGCGAATGTCTTCTCTAAGTTGGATTTGAGATCTGGCTACTGGAAAATCAGAGTTGCAGAAGTGGATGAGCCAAAGACTACCTGTGTAACGCGATATGGGGTGTTCAAATTCCTTGTCATGCCCTTTAGCTTGACGAATGCGTCTGCTACCTTTTCAAGCTTAATGAATAACACCTTATACCCACACCTTGACAAGTTTATCATCTTATACCTGGACGATATAGTGGTGTGCAACGACTCGATGAAGCAACATGTTCAACACCTTCAAATTGTGTTTCAGACTCTGAAGGACCATGAGCTGTATGTCAACCAGAAAAAGTGCCTATTCGACCAAAAGGAAGTCCATTTTCTTGGGCATATTGTGGGAGGAGGCACTCTCAAAATGAACCACAGGAAGATTGAGGTCATTTAATCATGGGAGCCGCCCTCTAAGGTTCCAGAGTTACGCTCCTTCTTGGGGCTTGCAAATTATTATTGGTACTTCATCAAGGAATACTCGCATATTGCTATTGCGCTCACAGATCTGTTGAAGAAAGACAAACCATAGCTATGGTCTGATGCCTGCCAGAAGGCTTTTGATGGGTTGAAGTATGCTCTCACAGAGGAGCCAGTGTTGAAGTTGCCCGACTGTCGGCAACCGTTTGAAGTGCAGATCGATGTGTCTGACTTCGCTATTGGTGGGGTGTTGCTCCAAGAAAAACATCCTATCGCATTTGAAAGCATAAAGTTGAACGACACTGAGCGTCGATATACTGTGCACGAGCGTGAGATATTGTTGGCCGTGTACTATCTTCGCACATGAAGATACTATCTTTTGGGGTCACAGTTCATTGTGCGCACTGACAATGTTGCGACAAGCTACTTTCAGACTCAGAAGAAGTTGAGTCTAAGGCAAGCGTGCTGACAGGATTTCTTGGCAGAATTCGATATGGCCCTCGAATACAAGCCAGACAAGACCAATGTTGTGGCCAACGCCTTGAGTCGGAAGGCAAAACTCGCAGCTTTGCTCGCTTGGGATGGCAGTGTAAGTCAATTGATGAGTGATCTTCTCGAACAGGTGCAAGAAGCTTCAAAAAGTGACCCAAGGGCTCAACAATTGATCACATTGGTGAAAGAAGGAAAGACACAAAGATTTTGGCTAGAGGACGATTTGCTCCGCAAAGCGGGCGACCGTTTATATATTTTACGACAGGATACCTTGAGGAGGCGCTTGATGCACGAGTGCCATGATACTACCTGGGTGGGTCACCCAGAGCAATAAAGGACCTTAGCGTTGTTAGAATGCGCGTTCTACTGGCCGTAGATGCGCGATGATGTAGATGCTTTTGTGCGAATTTGCTTGATTTGCCAACAAGACAAACCCATCAATCAGAGACCTGGTGGACTACTGGATCCCCTACTTGTGCCAAGTTGTTCGTGATAGTGCATAACCATGGATTTCATTATGAGCTTGCCGAAAGCACAAGGTTGTAGTTCGATCTATGTGGTTGTGGATAGATTCTTGAAGTATGTTGTCTTCATGCCTTCCCCTGCCACCTGCTCAGTTGCAGATACTGCGAAGTTGTTCATGCGAAACGTAATCAAGTATTGCGGAATTCCTGAGAGCATCGTCAGCGATCGTGATGCACTGGCAGGTTTTGGCGAGAAGTGTTTCGCTTAATGGGGACAAACTTGCATTTCAACATAAGTTTTCACCCCCAAACTGATGAACAAACAGAGAGAATAAATGGTATACTGGAGGAATACCTATGATACTTTGTCAATGCCAACCAAAGGGATTGGGTTGATTTACTTGATGCGGCTCAATTCTGCTAGAACCTTAAAAAGAGTGAGTCCCCCAGCCACAGTCCATTTGAGGTCACAACCGGACAACAGCCGCAGACTCCGTACTCCCTTGCTACACGAGGATGCGTCAAAGCACCTTATGCATACCAGTTCATCAGGAACTGACAAGATCAGACAGAGTTGATGAATGCGTACCTAAATAAGGCCACCAAGCGCATGAAGAAATGGGCAGATGAGAAGCGTCGTGCAATAGACTTTTATGTTGGAGACAAAGTGTTGGCCAAGCTCTTTATCGACCGCACAACTATCTTTCGGGGCCACCACCGAAGCCTTATCCGCAAGTATGATGGTCCCTTCAGCATTATCAAACGTGTGGAAAACTTGGCGTACCGGCTGGACTTGCCAGCAAACTTTCAAGTGCATTTGGTTTCCACATATGTCACCTGAAGTCGTTCCACGAAGATGAAGGATATCCTCAATGGAGCATGCCTCAACGTGCTTTGATCCCACAACGTGCTCCCTCAGCAGTCAGTGTATCAGCCAGAGAACCAGAGGGCATCCTCAACCATTCCAACAACTATCTAGGGGAAGTGAAAATGTTCTTACTGCAGTGGAAGGGATTGCCAGAATGTGAAGCCACCTGGGAGAAGGCCAACAACATGTTTCAACATCGACATCTTGTGGAAGATTATCATGAACAATTGGCGTCGAGGACGGCACCAACTTAGGCAGGGGAGCGTGTTCTGAACCGCCACATTTTTCACCTTTTTGCTCTGATGTGTATACCTCTTTGGCACTCTCGAGTGCCCCACAAGGCCTTACAGCTTAAGAACCCCGTGTATTCGGACTCTTTATTCTCCTCTTGATGTATTTGCTTTCAAGTATCTATAAAGAAGCTTTTTGCATCATTATCTCTTTGTGTTTGTGCATATGCGCATACTCTTGCTTTCGCTCGTGCGTGTGTGTTGTGCATAAATTGCTTGTGCGCTTAAAAGGCCTGCTTTCGATGTTTGCAAATTTTCAAAGCTACATCGTGGGGGTCTTCACTTCTAAGCCTGTTACACTCTCTCTCTCTCTCTATCTATCTATCTATATATAGACATAATTAAAACAAGAAGCCAAATCACTCTCCTCTCACTCGTGTTTTTTCTTTCCCAAAGGATGAAGATGTCGGTCACATGAGCGTCTAACGCTGAATCAAGGCCGTCCAAACTCCTAAATTGGATGGTGGTGTCCGTTTCACTTCTTTTTCTTGTCAGGCCATGTGCTTGCATACGTGGGTTTTCACGTGGATTTACTTCTAGTCTTATACACAACAAACAAATGTTTAAATGAACGGAGATCAATGATCACACCGTTCCTTAATTTGGCTGATCCCATCTAATTTGGAAGCTTCTCCCGATTGTTCCGCACTGTAATCCTTGATGAAGTTAAGTGCTACTACGTACACTCGTTTTTTACGTGCTCGTCATGCGAGGAGTCGGCTAAGTACCAAAACCAAAAACCAAAAACCCCAATCAATACCAAATTTAGTGTGGGTTTCACACCACTGTTCTGCCTAACTTTAAAATCCCAACTCTTCTGAGGGTCTGGATTAGGGTAGGCACTAATTAACACAACCCCGTTCCTTCACTGGACTGGTCCATTTCATCTTTATTATTTAACTAAGGTCTTTCGGTTTCTCAGCCATACCCGTTGCATAAATCAAACTTTTTTTTGGCTTGACAAGCCCATCGTTTGACTTGGAATATTGTGGCTTTTTTTTTAATCCAGTTTTCTTGCTCATGTAAACATTTCGTGCTAACCAACGCGGGGGCTCAGTTCAAATCCCAATGCTATTGTTGTATGACTGGTAGGGGTCTGCCCAACCCCAGCTTGCTTTTCGAAAAAAAAAAAAAACATTCGTGCTATAATACCAATAATCAATGGAAAAGGACGCTGACCTATTAATTAGGGTGATCATAATAACCAATCAGTGTTTAGCATCTTTTGAGTTGTTGGGGGGCTCGAAAAGTCGGCCAAAGGAGAAGAACATGTACCATTGTTCAATATATACATATATATAAAGAGAAAGAGAGGATATATATATATACTTTTATATTCATATTATCATCTAATATCATATTCCATTATACAAGGGGCTAATTATACATCCCAGGGCTCAGCCCTGCCACTCAGCAAACTAACCCCTGATCAGTCTCATCCCCCCTTGTTTGATCGATATGCAACAAGTCATCAGCGGCCCGAATTCTTCCTCGCGATCTTGATGGGGTATCGTTTTAGGGTTCTGGTGGTGGGGAAGAAAACCAGCTTGTCTTCCTCTGCCTCCTCCCAACTGTCACATGATAAACAGAATGAGTTGTTACCTATCAATAATTAATAATGTAATCTTTTAGCCTAATACCGTGTGTCGAGAGAGAGAGAGAGAGCCGAAAGATCAAAACCAACCTGAAGGTGGTAACGAGATAATGAAGGAAGACGGAGATCTCGACTCTGGCCAGCTCGTATCCAGGGCACAGACGGGGTCCTCCACCGAAAGGGGTGAAGGTGCCCGCTTGATTGCCACCGCTACTTGATCCGTTGTTCTTGCTCTGATCATTAATTAAACTCCGTCACCCAAATAATAAAAAAACAGCGGAAAGAAACAAAGCCTCAAGGCCTTGCTGCTGTTGTTGTTTTTAAATAAGATGTACTCTCGCAGTGGTTCAGATACAATTACAACTCTGAAACAACAAATAAATGTCTCGCAATGATTCTCTCTCTCTCTCTGATATATATCAGAGAGCGAGAGGGGGGGGGCACGTGTGTGTGTGTGTTACGTTGTGCCATCGTTGGTGGGGTAACTGACTAGCAGTGGTGTACTTCCTAATAAATAATAAAGCAAAGGGAGGTAGGCGCACGGACCTGCCACCTCCAAGGGTTGAAGGTTCGGGCATCTTGGTAGAGCTGCTGGTCGAGATGGACAGCACGAAACGATGCAAAGACCTTCCAATCTTTGGGAATGGTGTACCCTACAATTTGAACAAAACCAAACAAACAAAACCCAAAAAAATTAATTAGAACCAACCAACCACTGCGACTGAGACCACCAACACTGTGCTATGCTCGCATACGCGACAAAACACCATACTAAAGGCTCGCTCCTCATCTCTCTTTCTCTCGTATAAAATTTAATGGCAGAAAAGGGAAGAAGATGATAAAGGGAAAAGCCGTCCTCGTGCAATTTTAGTTCTTTATATTCCGGAAGAAAGAAGAGCTTTTTTTTTTACCGTTGACGTGAACATCACAAACAGCTCGCCGGAAGACGCCGCTAATGATGTTTGCTACCCGCAGAGTCTCGTTGATCACCTGTTTGTTTGTTTTTAACAATTAATAACAAAAAAATGGAGAGAGGTTAGTGTTTAATTAAAATTTATTGAGCTATATATATATATATATAAATATTCTTCACTTCTTTTATCGGACATGATGTCAACCAATCATCCCTTTCGAGGATGCGAAGAATGAGACTTACGCAGTGTGTGAAAGACATGGACTTGTAATCGCTCCACTCCAACGTTTGAGATTCTCGTTTTCTCTTCCTGATCTTTTCGTGCTCTTCCTGCCACCCGATAAACAGATAACTCCTCGATTATTACATTTTATAAATAAATATTAACTTTGAAAGATTACCACTTTAATGAAAAGGGAATCTGAGGATGTAGTAGGTCTGTGGACCTAAGGGTTAGAGGTTGGGGTTCTCTAGAGACCAATCTGGAACAGTTGGACTCTAATCATGTCTGCATCCCAACGGCACCACATGGGCACATAATTAGGTGCAAAAATTATTTTATCTTCAAACCAAACAAGTTTTGAACTCCAAAAAGGCAAGGACAGGGAGTGTAAGAGAGAGGCAGGCATCTTCTCTTCTTTCTCTGCCAGGCTGCTATGACGGGGCCCAACATGCAATTAAAGATTAAGAAATGCAGAATCTCCGGCCAAAGCAACTAGACTCAAAGTTTTGGTGCCCACACTAATTAATTACTTAATTGACTAATTATTGGAAGGACATGTTTGGCGTGAAAGGCCAAAGACAAACAACGAGGGGGAGAAAGAGTAATTAGAGAACAGGTGCAGAGCTCTCTCTCTCTCTCTCTCTTTACCTTTAGTTGGTCAAGGGCCTGGGGATTCTCGGAGAGAAATTTGACCGCCAGAGTCATGATCGTGGACGTTGTCTCGTAGCCTGCAACCAGAAGCGCCAAAAGGAAATCCACGATCTCCACGTCTGATAGACCCTCCTGCAGTAGAGCTTCCATCATATCGGTTCTCCTCCTCCTCTTCTCCTTCTCCTGCACTCCCACTTCTTCTTCCTCCCTCCAAGCTTGTCTCCCCTCCTCCCTCCTATCCTTCACGATGGCTCTCAAAGCATCCGCAACTCTTGATCTCGCCTGAAGATCATATCGAACCCACCACTCAGAAATAAATAATCCCATTAAAAAAATGGGCAAATCTCGCATGGGAACAACTAATTGGTTCCACCTTCTCGAGAGGAAAAACAGAGCAAGAGAGAAGCAATAACCTTAAGAGCTCTGGCGTAGGTGGTGAAGAAGAAGGGAATGGGGATGGAGAAGAATCCTTCGATCACTTGCACATATTCCTTCCTCAGCTTTTCAGTCCATTCCCCAGGGTCGAAACTCATCAGTTGCTTCACCGTCAGATCAAAGGTGATCTGCATTCAGGGTTTTTATTTTGTTATATTCAATTTCTTACCCAATGGAAGAAGAAGAAGAAGAAGAAGAAGAAGCAAAAGCTAATGGAATCAATCAAAAAAAAAAATTAAAAAGAAAAGAAGAAAGGAATTACAGTGGAAGAGAGAAGAGCACCCACCTTCTTGGTCTCGTCCTGGAGGAGGACGGTGTGTCCCCAGGAATCGAGGTTGTGACGGACGAGCCTCTCTATGTCGTCGAAGAGGTGGTCCTGGATGATGGAGGAGTTGGCGAAGCTCATGGTGAGGGAATGCAACCTCTTGTGTATGCTCCCCTTCATGAGCACCAGCGAGTGCTTCCCGAGGAGGTTGGAGATGGAACTCGGGTAATCGCTCACGAAGAGCTTCCCTTCGTTCTGAAGGATGAAGCGGTTCACCTCCGCATCCGTCGAGAAGATGGTTGCCTCCCCAAACACGTGTGTCGTGAAAACGTCCCCATACCTTCTCTCCACAGCCAACATACAGAGAGAGAGAGAGAGAGAGAGAGAGAGCAGTATCAACTAAGAAATCATCGGAAATTAAGAAACTGAAAGAGAAAAGAAGAAAAGTGAAGCAATTAGACTCACCGAGCTCTTCTTTGGTCGATGAAAGGCTCCGGGTTGGTGGTCTTGTAAGCAGAGATGAGCTTCAGGGTCTCTCCGAACAGAGGAAGGCCGAGAGTGCCCGGAGGGATGCCCTGCTCCCACCTCCTCTTGCTCACATACATAAACAACAGATAGAGAGAAAGCACTAGGACGACAACGATGAAGAGGACCGCCATTGTAATTGTTGCTTGATTCTCTCTTCACGTTCGTCCACCTTTAGTCCTTCACTTGGTCTTCTTCTTCTTCCTTGGTTGGCTATTTAGGATTAGGAATACGGTGGGATTACAGGAGCCGCGACCACGAGAGAGTTCTCTTTCCTTGTTAGTAGTCTCTTTGCAATGGAATCTATTTTCGTGGCACAAACGAAGGAATTGGTTTCGCTATTTATGTTGGCGCTGTAACTGAGCTTCTGTAACCGTTAATGTGCCAGCACGCTACACGCCCACCCACCGCCGCTGTTACCACATCCTCTCTCTCTCTCTTCCATTATTATATCCATCTATCCTTTCTTTGTTTTCGTATAAATAAAGTGTACGGTATAATGTACATAAGGGTTTTGATAAAAGGGAGTTAACACTCCGTGGATAATGGATTGCCTTCTTAACCACGTTCAACCGTTAATTCAGGACGAATTGTTAATATGTTTGTAATCAGCATTAAGTTAGTTTAGGACTTACATGTTTGAATGCTGCCATGTGTTTGGATGTGATCACTGATCACATAGGAGATGAGCCTAAGGGCCCGTTTGTGTGCTGCGGCAAGCTGGAGCTTTCCAGGAAAACGAACGCCTTCGATGCTTTCTTGCGGTGTCTTGAGCGGCAACACGAACGTCGGGTTCTCTTTCAGGGAGGAAAGGGAGACCGAAATCAACGTTGGACACCCCCCTTCATAAGAAAGGTTTCCTGTGGGGGAGGGGGCTCTGATTCTTTTTTTGTGGAAGAAGGTGCCAACCAGGTGCTGCTGCGGCACCTTCAGTGGACCATGAGAAAACAATGATCCGTTTGAACCCTCTTCACTTGGATCATGGATGGACATGAAACGAGGAGTGGACCGAAGATGGAGGTGACAATCAAAACTTGTGTAGGGATGGAGGCGGGGTGGATTTATTCTTTCTCCTGTCCTAATCTTTGTTACTAAATAATTAATATATCCTTAATATTTTATTAAATAATATATATATATATATTTGTTTTCTAACCTAAGTTCCTAATCCCTTTCTTTCATCTCTCTTTCCTCTAACGAGTCTAACCCAGTGGCAGCAACGGTGAAAGTCGGTGGGATTACTTAGCCCTAATGATGACAGGAATCTAAGCCACGCCTAAGTACACCCCCAAAAAACCCTTGTTGTCACGCGTGGGGTGAAGGTGAAGGTCCAAAGTCCCTGCCATGGGGGATGGAGGGCAAAATTTTGAGATGGAGCGAGGGTGAAGAGCTTGTTCCCTGCCTAAGCACCTTCTTTTATGACAAGCAAATGTGCCCTAAAGCGACAATTTGATTTTGATCCATAATATCCTCTCTCTCTCTCTCTCTCTAAGGCCCTTTGGGGCCCGTTTGCATATCACGAAAAAGGGGGTCTTTACATAAATGCATAGCCACCTGTGCCATTTTTTTGTGCCCCATAATCCACCGCAAAATTGAGAGCTGCTTTTCTCATAAAAAGTTGTTAGAAGTACCTCTAGGAACTCCAATGTAAAATGCTTGGAAATTGGATCAGTAGGTAGCCCCGTGTTGGTAACAAACAAATATTGCAGTTGGAGTTCAATGAAAGCAAGCGAATCGTACCTAAGATTCTTAGGTCTTAGGGTATGTGGCTTATATGTCTGGGGTTCTGAACCTTGATTGATACAGTGAGAAAGTGGTTAAAGGTTTCTCGCGGTTACAGGTTAAGAGATATTGGGATAGCTTGGGTCAATCGGCTAGCCAGGTAGGTGTTGTTTTGGTCTGGTAAGCTGTTTGAGTAAGGATTTTGATACAAATACGAAAAGACGAGTTTTTGGGTTACCTAAGAACATGTGTTAGCGTTTGATATAGGCTCAGGGATATCAGGTTGTGTAACGTCCTGAAATTTCTAACCCAAAAATAAGTGTACATTTTAGGCCATTTTTTTTTAAATATATAATCCAACTTGAATGAGAGGATCGATACATAGTGAAAATTGTTTTAGTTTGAATTAAACAACTCTAGGCGAGTTACAAAGACTAACAAACTAAACTAGATTGGATCCAATTCTCATTTTGACTGAGATCTAGGTTTACACACTAAATGATTCCATGAAAAATCTGACTCCACATGCATTGAAACAAAAGCAACTATTCCAACTTAGCTATAAAGTATCAATATTTAACATAACAAGTTTAAATATAAAAGACAAAATGTCTTAATCTAATTGAGACCCAAAATTTCTAAGACCGATGAGTTGATAGAGTGTGGTATCCCGATCTCGAAGTTGCATCACGCCATCATACTGCTCACCCAAACATATATATCACATAAAATGAGTTAGACTCATGAAAGTCTGGTAGGTGAATACACCAACCAATAAGAATTTAACAAGATATAATCATACATTTAAATCAAGTACATTATAGTCGTACATATAACAAGTATGCATCTCAAATTAATGTACAACATAATCATGCAAGTTGCGTTCATGCAAGAGACATTTCATAAGATATCAAATACGTACCTTTAAACAAGATATCAACATATATTTCATCATTTAACAACATAATAAAAAACTATGTAATTAAGTCATTGTTTCTCTTATTTATCAGTCTCAAGTACTTGGGGGCTAATCATTGAAAACAATTGAGACTGCAACGAGTGTTTATTATGCAAAGTATTCATTTATTTTTCAAAGTATCTAACTAACCAAATATTGAGAGTGTTCGGTCTGTGAACGAGAGTATTTTTTGCAAAGGCGTCATTCAGAATAGGATTGCAATCTAAACTATCTATTGTGGTTGAGAACTATCACTTAAAACATATTATAGCCCTGGTCTTCTAGACCTATGAGTGAGTGGATACCAACTGGGATGCCATTTTACTCAAAACATATATGTCACTCAAGGCTTGTATCACCTACCCTTTTCAAGGTAAACTATGAAAATCTTAACGAGTTATTGGGTTCTTAATTAAGTGAAACATAATCACATATGCCTTAAACCATTCGACAGAAATATCATATGGGTCCTACATATGGGTCAAACTTGGATTCACATTCGATTGAGTCCATTCCAACCAAACTCGGATCCAAACTCCAAGAGGATTATAATTTGTTATATTTTTAAATGTTTATAAAAATATTTTATATTATATTGGTTTTAAAATTAAATTTATAATTCATGTATAATAATTCACTTAATTGTTAATTAAGCATAGTTTTATTTAATTACCAGTTAATCAAGAATTAAACATTTAATCCTAATTAATTAATAACTGCTTAAAATTCAATAATTAAAATGCTATTTAATTCTAACTAATCAAACAAATACTATGCCACTATAATTGGCTAAAATTAGTAGATAATAAGTCAAATTTGCCAGATAATAATCCTCTTAATAATGATTAAAATTAAAAAAAAATTACAGATGTTACACACTGGGTCATAAAAAAGGTTGGTGAGGTTGAATAGGTCAAACTGTGTTTTCCCAAATTAAGAGGGTGCGATTTTGGATTTTTGAATCTTGAAAGTATGTAGAGACTTGGTTGAGGTTGGAGTTAGTCACAAGGGTTGTGTAATATTCCTAGAGAGGTCTGGAAGGGCTATGCACATTCAGGTAAGGTCAATAAAAGTGTAAGGGGTCAGGGAAGACAAAATAACTCAAAAAACGTGATTACACTACTTTAGTAGATGCATTCTTTGCCTAGACATCTTAGGTGATTGTAGAGAAGACAAGGGACTGGTCTTAGGGTATGAGAGAAGTCTAGAAAATGGCAAAAAACTTGAGACGCATCCAAAAAGAAGACTTATTAGCAAAACCATGGTTGACAAGCCTCCTACGTTAATGCCCAAGGTAGGGATCACTCCGCTGCAAAGACAAGGGTATAAGAAGGGCTTGGGCCCTTGAAAGGGATGAAAAACCAACCTAGAAAGAACTAGCCTCAGGTAAATCTCAGAGAAGAGAGGGTAAACATGAGGAAGGTGATAGAGGAGAGAGAGAGAGAGAGGGATATCTAGAGGAAGAGTGTGTGAGAGAAATCAATTCATTAAATCCATATAAGGGGGTCACCAGACCTCTATTTATAGATGAGAGGTTTGTGATAGAATCCATAATTTATTAAATAACATTAAAGTTATCCCATAAATATAAAATACCCTCTAGTTGCCAAAAATTATATCATACTAATCAACCATAACTAAACTAGAATAGCATACTAGAGTCACATCCTGAATTGGACTCTTTAAAGCCTAAAGTCCTAAAAATAAAAAATCAAATAAAGAAAGTTGGAGTGGACTCTACATAATCTTGTCCTTCCTAAAAGGAGAGAGAAGTATCTAGACAAGTGAGGACGTCCCACCCTCTTATGAGCCCTGTCAGTGACCTTGCTTGCTTTGGTGTAGACATGTGTCATGCTTCTTTTACTCTTTTAGTGGACATATGTTCATTGGCTTTTCTACCTATGAAGAGGACACTTGAGCTGCCATATCATTCTCATCGACCCATTTTGATATAGGAGGCTCTCTTCTCTTGCTAAGGTGGTGTATTGATCCTAGAGCTTTGGATCTGGAGTGTTACTTGAAATTGGTTACGTAACAGATCACCATGCTATACACCACTTTGCCTTTAAAGTGGAGGAGACCAAGACCCTCTGATTTGTTATTTTACTAGAGTCAAACACAAGACTTTGATTGACTGCACAACAAATATCGTAACAATCCTTGGCACCACTTGTAATGAGCTTAGCTTGTTTGCTAGATCGTGATCTGTAGGGGCAGAGTTTTAAGATGTAGTAGGAACTGCCTCAAGCAGGCGACACTCTTGATGTTGATTTCCTCTTGGATCAAATACCACATGGTTTCTGAACTTAACATGGACTTCAAAGGTGCTAACCTAATATGGATCTAAGATAAGGCTCACTCCTTGGGGCTTCACGATCACATTTTAGCATACCTTAATACCTTTATGTTTCGTCCCATCTCTGACCATAGGATCAAATTCATGGTGCTCTTTGTAATGACCCTAATAACATTTTCCTGAACAAAACTATGGCTGCTTCCCATAGCAACAAGCGCATTCACCCCATGACTTTGCACCTCACCATGGATATGCATCGAATTTGGTGTTGTCATGCTCAAGAGAGTGTCATACGAGAGGCTGTGAGAAGATTCTACCTCGACGCCCTCAACAATAGCAAGTTCTATGTTAGATAATGTCAACTCACTACCTGATTCTCGAACATGTGAATCAGTGGGCTGGTTCATTGGTGCACATAGGGATGTTGCCCTACTGTGCACCAGGGTATTCTCAGTAGACTGGGGCATCTGGTTTGATTGGACATGTTCTCGATCCATATGCACTAGCGTGGCATCGATTATGGCCTTGCTAGGAAAGGAATCACCATCGATAGAAAATCTGTCGATATGCATACTTAATTTCATAGAACTGCCATGCAATGATTGGGGCTTTTAAAGGCTACTATCATAGATGTTGAATCTCTCTATGATTAAGTCCTCAAAATCCACCCATGTGGGCTACCTATATACGAGGTTAAGCTACTCGTACCATTGAAGGGCACCGCCTTTTAGATGGGCAACCACTTCGGCAACATGTGCCACTAGAGGCACATTGTGACACATGAAGAAGTGCTTGAGCTTAAAATCCACTAATGCACATTCTCACCAACAAAAGAAGAGACTTCAAATCGAGGCTTCAGACCTATGCCTTGTGTGAACTCATGCAGTGGCTCCCTGAGAATTGGTTCGATCGGTTGCCCACTTTAGCCACCATTGAAACCGGCACGATGCCATGCCTTCTCATGTGGAGATCATCCAACCGATTTTCTAGGGATGCTACAACCCTCTCAATGCGCTCTAAGAAGCTAGTGTTGTCTGTGCTCTTGCATTCACCGAAATAACTCATCGTAACTTTGATTGGCAATCATTTGGGTGTTTTTGGCATGCCGATGAATATATTCAAGTTTATCATCATGGGAGATTATGATTCCTCTATGATATGTTATTCGCTCTGATACCAATTTGTTAGAACCTTCGAAAACTCCAATATATAAGGCTGAAAAATTAGTTCGGTTGAGAGCTTCGGGCTGGCAACAGACATATATTGCAGTTGGAGCCCGACGAAAGCGAGCAGATCATGCCACATGAACATTAGGGATTCTCCATAAACGCATGAAGCACAAAGTGTTCCACATGCCACACCATGACTATGCAAACACAATATGGTGTTTTAGCACAGAAAAACAACACCAAATCTACGAGATCCTTCCATTTCTGTGAAAACCTTTCTCGTAGGAGGTGGACTGATTTCGTTTTGGTGGAAGGACACTCCATGTGGATTGTGGCACTAATGCAGGAGCATAGCTGCGTGCAAGTTAGGTTCATAAGAGATCCATTTGGATCCAGTTCACTTAGAGTTTATTTTAGTTCTATTTAGTTTTCGTTCTTTTGATATAATGGATCCATCTTGGATCCAAAATAAATCTAAGGTTTCTCTTGTTTCCCTATAAATACTGGTTATAGGGGTTTCTCAAGGAGAGTTGATAAGGTTATTGAATATTAGTAGTTCTTACGATTTTCATTATTTTCTACTTTTTTTTGTAGTTTCGTTCATAGAAGTAGAGTAACATAGAGTTTCTTTGCGAATAGAATTTTTGATTTCCATCAAAGTGAACTTCAAGTCACCTCGATCTTGCTCATGATTCAGTGAAGTTCACAAAGTGACTTCAAGAGAGTTCAAAAAGCAAACATAAATTTTGTCAAAGATTCTTTGTATGAAATAAACACGGGTAGTGATGGTAATAGAGGGCTTTTGCCTACCAGGTTTTCAACAAGAAACCCACATGTGGGTTCCTTCGACGGGTGGGGTTCCTCATGAGAGAGGAACCGATCAAACTGATTAATTCAGTATCGAAATCAGGTTCCAATCTGGTTTACAAATACAAAACCCAGATATTGGTATTTCAAGGCAGAATTTAACCCGGTTTTCACCAGTTCTGACTCAAGACACCCGGGTTTCGGGCACTGTGGGTCTAGTCCAAGGTGCCCAACCTCTGGATTGGGCCTAAACATATGATTTTGGTCCTAAATTTCAAATCCAAACTCAAACTGGGCCTAATGGGATTCTGATGAAGCTACAGTTCTAATTCAGATAAAGACCGGCCCCAACATAATTTTGGATATGGATCAGATCTTAGCCAAACCTTTTACCCTCAAAACCCAATCTAGTATCCGACCTACCCTAATATGGGTCCGACGATTCAAGATGTTCCTGATCTGGTCATGATTCAACTGAATCCTTACCCAACCCAAAACCTTGGCTACCAGATCCAGAATGACAGACCAAACTCCACCCTAATGCTATATCAGCCTACCCAACCTTGAACCTACCCAAAGCCACCCATACGTCCTACATACTTCCCACCTAGGCCTACCCAATATATGACCCAAACCCTGTTATTGGACCCCGTCAGAACCCCAGTGCAGTTTAAGTTCAACTGCCGCATCTACGACATGGATTGCAGCGAGTCCAAATTGGGAAGTATGCACATGCCCCAAGAGCAGCCCAACAAGATCAGAGGCCAACCGATGTACCGCTTGTTTGTTCGAAGGAAGGGCCTCCACTTTGACACACAATTTGAGGCTTTGTCATCAACAATCAGAATTGGCGTCTGATAGAGGCCCATCATATGTCATGATCCGTTTGGCATGGGGCCCATTTTCCATGCATGCATCTTCCCTATTTGTTGCATACCCTTCAAATAGGGATGGCAATGGACCGGGGGAAAGCGGGGCCCCGCCTCGCCCCGTTTGGACCGGGGATGAAGGGTATGAAACGGGGATGGAGGCGGGGGTGGAGGATAAAATCCATCCTCGCCGCGGAGGTGGGGCGGGGGTGGACGTGCACTTTTCCCCGCCCCGCCCCGTGCCTGCCACGATCCCCGCCTAATCCCCGCCCCAACCCCGCCCCGACCACTTTTCCCCGCAATATCCCCGCCCTGCCCCGCCTCATCCCTGTTTGGACCGGGGATGAAGGGTATGAAACGGGGATGGAGGCGGGGGTGGAGGATAAAATCCATCCCCGCTGCGGAGGCGGGGCGGGGTGGAGGATAAAATTTTGAGGCGGGGCGGGGGTGGAAACCTTGTCCCCCGCCCCACCCTGCCCCACTGCCATCCCTACCTTCAAACAACAGAGTGTGCGGTGTGGTATTTTTGGCTACCATTTCAAGTGTCACGGGCATAGAATTTTTCGCAAACCCATGATGCACTAGATTGGCCAGCCTAACGGGCAAAGGCCATGCACAAACACTTTTTCATGTGCCGAATCATTTCATTAGCCCTACGCACCACCCCGTGCACAGGTGCCTAGCTCAAGTTGATCAAGCACATCTTTAAATGTGTATTCTACCTGTTTTCATATATTAATTACTAGTGATTTGAAATTGTTTCAATTTTAGGTATCCATATGACTATGTCCATGGGTGGTGAGTCCACCTCTTAATTAAGGATGTTGGCCACTGATATCTTTTAGTCAATCTTTATCCTGGCCTTAAGACCAAATAATCGTCAAAAGGACAAGCTCGAGAAAATGCAGCCTGGTCCTGTCAACGGCCAATGTAAATCATATTCAACAAGCTTGAATTCACCATAACTAAGGACAACCAACCAAGGCAAGACCAAGTCTGCCCATGGGCTAGTCTTAGCAAGGTCCAACACAATACGAACGTTTCACTCAAATATTTTATGTTTTGACATATCACCTGATCCGAACCCCTCTTTCTTATGGGCACAATATCCGAACGTTTTTGCTGAAGACCATTGTTTTCTCAGTTAGAATGTAATGTAGCACAGACTCGTATCTTAACACCTCGTGCAAGATTCTGTTTGTATTGATGAACCGGGGATCGGACCTAGCTAGTGGAGGTACTCGGTCCAATCACTAACAGACACGCCCCTTTGAAAGTAGGGGTTTTCGGCAAGTAAATGTCAGTGATTGGGCCAAGTATCTTGGCAAGGTACTCGGCTGATCACTCGATGCGCTCTCTCAATTCAGACTTCATCATTGCCTTTGTCATATTTGATTATTTGGGATCAATTTTCTCCCTCCTTTTTTATTTTTTGGTGGAAGATTTGTTTCTTTGTTTCCATTAGGTACTTGCATAAATGTAAGAGATCTTTATCAGGTTGATTTAGATCTTTTGGCCGAGCCAAGGATCCTTTGTTTCATTCATTTCTTCTCCAATTTGATTTGTATTTTGCAATTGTAACGTTGAGTATTTCATATATATATATATATATATGAAAACCTACCGGATAAAAACCCTCCCAAACCTACCCAGTAAAAAAATATTTATTGGATTTTTGAAGTTTTTTTGAAATTCTGACCTTACAGATGTGTTTAGCATGATTGATTTACTAGAAATCGACATGGATCATTCACTTTGGATAAAAAAAATGATGTTTAGAGCCTCAAAATCTTATGAATTTGTAGGCTGTTGATTTTTGAACCCTTATAAAAATATATCCATGCATCGGAATCAAATGCTCCAAGAACTTACTTATTCCTATAAAAACAACCACATAGATCACATCTGCGATGTCAGAATTTAAAAAAAAAAAACACCAAAAATCTGATAAATAATTCTTATTAGGTAAGGTTTGGGAGGTTTTCTATTGTGTAGGTTTTCAATCCCCTGTAATGATAGGGTCTCACATAATAGAAGCTTTAGATTTTCAAAAAATTTAAACTTTTTTTTTTGTTGAGTTAAATATGATCTATAAGCATTATTTAGTAGAAAACAAGTTTTGGGTCATGTGATTATAGCATATATACTTGTAAGTTTTTTAAGACCTTTAAAAATCAACGTCTGACAATGTATCAAAATTTTATGACTTAAAAGATCTCATTTTTATGTCAAAAAAGCATGATTCCTATCAAATAAACTATGTTGAGTGCATCCATAAGGTTTAATTGAGAAGATACAGCCTACAACTACGTTTTCTTGCATGGGAATATGTACTTGATCAGGAGCACAGTAACATTACTTGTATATACGTATATATCACCGCTTAATGGGGCACAACCATGAGGATCCAAACCCAGCCCAAGGGTCCTTGTCACATATCTTTATGGTTATCTGCAAAATCAAATTCAAGAGGACATGTGATGTTACACATCATGTTGGACTCGCAACAGATGTGGCTGTCGTGGCCTGTTGAGCAACCTCATATGCATGTAGCCATTCGTTGGCTCAAGAGTTTGGACAAATTCAAGTCGGGTCATCTATATACCTCTTCTTCTTTTATCGATCTACCAACGAACCTTTCATTTGATTGGTTAGGTGAGGCCCACTAGGAAGAGAGAGAGAGAGAGAGAGAATGCATTATTTCTATCCTTAGTATCTAGGATAAGCACACAAGGAGGTACGTACCTTGAGGAGTTTTACTCCCATTGGTTCACTTTAATTAAGTGTGCTGCTGCACATGATCGATCATGCACCATCTGTTGTTGGATTTCACAGCTGACAGGCTGTATCCTAAAGATGAGTAGTGAACTAAAAGTGTGCAATCACAGTAAACACTGAAATATCCAAACCATAAGGGTGGTTTGTTCTCGAATTTGATTGCCGTCCTTTAATTTTGCTCTCTGAGTTATCATCACCATGGTGGTAAGCCTTGTCCCTAGACCATCGGTTTTGAATTGAACTGCAAGACTGCTCACATTAAGTGAGGCCGTAGAGAGTGGGTGGCGTGTCCCGTGTGGACATCACCGCAAGCACTTCTCACCTTCTTAATTAGTAGGGCGACGAAGAAGTGGCAGACTGCCGAGCAAATTCGATTGAAGGACAGAACAGAAAATCCATAGGATTGATGGTTTCTGAAATAGGCCCAGCTCCTTTATAATTAGCGATGGGGCGACACATGTGAATGGGCTTCTCTAGCTAATTGGATTGATTAATTGAATAGCCTATCGAAAGCATAAGGACACAATCTCATCCGAGTGATATGTGTGTGTGTGTGTGTGATTGAGATCCTATTATTAATTTAATTTACCACAGAGAAAAGCAACGGATTAACGCTCAAAGGGATGGTTGTCATTTCCTTGGATGGAAAAAAAAAATCACCCACCCTGTGTTCAAGGAGTGGAGATTAACTTCAATAAGGGACCAGTAATCATGAGTTTAGTGAGGCAGGAGTAAAGACAAAGCGTGTGGAAAACCAGCTGCATACTACAAGCCTACAGCAAAGTCGTCTTCCTACAGATGGAGAGGAATCAAGAATTATGTTTGAGATGTTGGGACTTTCCTGTTGATCGGCTGGCCTGCGCAAAAAACACAGAAGAAACCAGGTTTTGTGTAAAAAAAAAAGCAGTTGCATGGAGCATATATACCTGATGCCGCCATTGCTGAGCCGGGATAGATGCAAGGTTGTGGCGACCGGAGCAGGGGGAAGTCGCTGGTGGTTGCTGGAGCAGAGGATGCAGTTTCTCCTCAGCCAGACTACGGCCCTCCACAAGCGCAGGCTGCCAGATCGATGCAGTCGGTGAGCAGGACCGATTCCCGCGACCTGATAAAAATACTCTGAATAGAGAGGTAAGATTTTAAACCCTCTCTCGTATTTCCCTATATGTGATTTGTATCTTGTTTTTACACATATTGAGGTTGCTCATGAAACCCCCTTTTATAGGCATAGAGTAGGAACGATTGTGTAACCGTTCCCCCTGATTCTGTGCGGGTTTAATGGAAGGAACACCTTCCGTGGGTGAGGTTATCCACATCGTGGGTAACCACCACCAATGTGGTAGTTTAACCCAACATTCTTTCACTTGTTCTGACGATAAACCCTTTAACCAGAAAACTTTATGGGAATGTTCTCGATGAATAGATTAGCCTTTATAATCTATTCTATAGGTTTTTAGTTGAATCTCTAATCCTTATGAGATTAACAACAAAAATAATGAGAATCATGAACTGAAAGTGGTCACTTTATTTATATACATATGTCAAAAAGAGTTTAACAAGTTCATCCTCATTACATGTTGGGAATATAATCTCGGTGCTAGCCCTTTAGTAAGAGGATCAACGCTCATCTCTTTGGTACCAATATTAACAATATGCACTAAATTATTCATCGTCATTTCTTTAACATCAAAATACTTCAATTCCATATGTTTACATAACGTAGTACTTTTGTTGTTGTTCAAAAAGAACACCGCAGCTTCATTATCACAGTAGACCTTCAGTGACTTTCCAATGGAATCAACCACCTTTAACTGTGATATGAAGTTCTTTAACTATATAGCTTGCGAGGTAGTCTCGTAGAATGCTATGAATTCTGCCTCCATGGTGTGGGCAGCAGTGGTCATCTGCTTCCCACTCCTCCAAGATATCGCACCCCCAGCAAGTAAGAAGACGTACTCAGTAGTAGACGTTCTACTATCAAGGCATCCTCCTAAGTCCACATCTGAGTAGTCAATAACCTCGAGGTGATCAACTTTATGACATGTCAACATATAGTCTTTTGTCCCTTGCAAGTACCGCAAGACTTTCTTAGCAGCCTTCCAATGGGGTAAACCTGGGTTAGACTGAAATCTGCCAAGCACCCCCACTGCAAAAAAAATATCTGGTTGAGAACATGTTTGTGCGTACTGAAAGATACCAACAACTGATGCATATGAATAAGCACTCATCTATGCTTTGTCAATATCGTCCTGTGGATAATCCTTTAGGCTCAACTTGTTACCTTTTGATATGGGTGTTGAACTAGGAGAATAATTCTTCATCCCATATTGCTTTAACACCTTATCTATATAGGATCTCTGGGGGAGGCCTAGAAAACCTTTTGCTCTGTCTCGACGAATCTCAATGCCAAGAACATAAGCAGCCTCACCCATATCTTTCATATCAAAATGTGATGCAAGAAACTTTTTTGTCTCTTAAAGCAACTTTATATCGTTGGTTGCAAGTAAAATGTCATCCACATACAACATCAATATAATGAACTTACTCCCACTTTTCTTAAGGTATATACATTGATCAATAATGTTTTCTGTAAACCCAAAAGTCATAACGACTTGAGAAAATTTAATATACCACTGTCGAGAGGCCTGTTTAAGTCCATATATTGATTTGTTGAGTTTGCAAACCAGACGATCATTTTCAGAGAAACCAAGAGGTTAATCCATATATACCTCTTCATTCAGATCCTCGTTGAGAAACGTTGTTTTCACATCCATCTGGTGTAGCTCCAAGTCATAATGAGCTACAAGGGCCAAAATTATCATCATTGACTCTTTAGTTGAGACAGGAGAAAATGTCTCAATGTAGTCAATGCACACATTCGGTAAAACTAAGGCTCTTGTGAAGTTAGACCATCGACACAAGGTACCCTTGGATACACATGTGTGATGTATCTCGACACATTTACCTTATTTCACCCTACTTAAATTCCAAACACGATAAAACTACATTTGGGTTGTTTATCATTTCACGAATCTAAGTATAATGTTAATATCGGCTTAAACTGCATGATAGTGATGAAATTCTTTGACGACATACGTGTATTCAGTCACTTTGGTGACGTGAATACACTAAGTCATCTAACTATCCTTGATGCCAATATTAAACAATCATTTACGCATGCATAATTTCATATAAATGCATAAACAATAACAAAAACTGGCTTAAATAGGTAAAAGTCTGGGTCCTTAGCCAAGAACCGGTCTGAAAGCACTCTGAACCGGTCTGAAACAGCCTTGAACCGGTTATTCATGGGTCTGAACCGGTTCTAAACCTTATAAACTGGTGTCAAGTATGAACAAAGGTTCACAAAAACCTTATAATTGTATGCCAAAATCCCTGTATTTTCTTATATTTATGAAAACAAAATCTTAGCATTTCAGAACCGGTGAGAAATTGGAAGGAACCGGTCAAAAACGATTTTGAACCGGTCCTGAAAGGGGCCAAATCAGTCCCTAATCATGTTCAGGCCAAATAGTGCCTGGACCCTACTGGATCCGGGTCAGACCTGGCTTGAAGTGGATCCGGGTCGAACCCAGCTTAAACTGGATCTGGGTCGGACCCAACATTAACCGGATCTGGGTCAGACACAATATTAACAGGATCTGGGTCAGACCTGGTTATAACTGGATCCGGGTCTGACCCGGTTACTAGTTGGATCTGGGTCAGACCTGGTATTAACCAGATTTGGGTCAGACCTGGTAATAACCTGATCTAGGTCCGACCTGGTTATTGGTCGGATCTGGGTCAGACCCGGTATTACCTGATCTGGATCTGACACAGTATTAATCAGATCTGGGTCAGATCCGGTAATAACCTTATCTGGGTCTGACCCGGTATGAACCGGAATGGACTCGGGCCCGAACCCTATCCGGATCATCTATTAAAATCAGAAAAAGAACAGAAAACCCAAGGGTTTCTGTTTTCTGTCAAGAAGAGGATTTACCCTCTTGGCTTGTCGGCGACCAATGTCGCCTGCCGACGACCCACGTCGTCGGCCAGCTCACAACGGAGAAAAGGCATCGGCCCCGAATGACCTCCAACGATGGATTCACCCACCTCGCATGACGGTAGAAAGGATTCCAGAAAGGTGTTTTGTCGCCCTAGATGTCGCGTGACTCCGAACGGTCGACGGTGGTGAAGCAACCGACGAAGGCTACCTTCTCCCGACGACGCATCCACGATGTCCTGCAGATGGCTGGCGAGAAGAAAACCTTTTTGTTTTGTCGCCCTAAGGCAACAGTCGTCGGTGCCGGCGTCCAGCTGCAATGTCGCCCCACGGTGACATGCATTGCCAGACGACCAAGACACACCCCGCGCAGTGGATGCGGGGTGTGGGCCCATAACCCAATGTTGGGACTTTCCTGTTGATCGGCTGGCCTGCACAAAAACACAAAAGAAACCAGATTCTGTGTAAAAAAAAAGCAGTTGCAGGGGGCAGATATACCTGATGCCACTATTGCTGAGCCGGGATCGATGGAAGGTTGTGTCAATCGGAGCAGGGGGAAGCCGTTGGTGGTGGCTGGAGCAGAGGATGCGTTTTCTCCTCAGCTGAACTGTGGCCCTCCACAAGTGCAGGCTGCCGGATGTAGTCGGTGAGCAGGACCGATTCCTGCGACATGATGAAAATACTCTGAATGAAGAGGTAAGATTCTAAACCCTCTCTCGTATTTCCCTGTATGTGATCTGTATCTTGTTTTTACACAATGGGGTTGCTCATGAAACCCTCTTTTATAAGCATAGAGTAGGAACGGATGTGTAACCGTTTTCCCTATTCTTTGCGGGTTTAATGGAAGGAACACCTTTCGTGGGTGACGTTATCCACATCGTGGGTAACCATCGTTAATGTGGTGGTTTAACCCAACATAAGATGCATGTGCCGAGCGAAGCAGTGCAGCACCCATCCAACCATCTTATTTGTCCTCACACAGCCCTTGCATGTGACCTCGCCTGCCAAAGGACAAGTAAGAAACTTCCAACGGGAATGCCTTTTAGTGTGATAATTCCGTATATCCAACTTTATAAGTTTTTATACTCTCTCTCTCTCTCTCTCTCTCTCTCTCTCAGTTTCATTCGTTTGCTTTATGGCCAAATCTATAACTAAAGCAAAGGAATGAGTAGGAGATTCTCGCCTAATCGATATTTTAATACCTATTTGGCTGCAGTTCAGTTTGTGATACTCCACCTCATTTCTTGCGTTATAATTGTGTATTATTGTTTACATGAGAAGGGTGATCAGGGCGCAGCTTGGTAGCCCCAATGTTCACACGTCTTTGTCCAATCTCACATAAAACTCACTAATCATATGGAAATATCCTAGGTTGCTAGATGGTGGAAATTCTGTAGAGACGGATGGTTGTGTTCTCTGTTTGCTCTGCCTATGCCTCGTATTCAACAAAGAACTGGGCTGGGCATACGTTGGTTATCGGTGAACCGGGAAAACCATGTGGGCTTGGACAAAGGCTGCATGCAGGAAGCTAATAGCTTGGGATTTCCTGAGGTTAAGGCATGATTAATGCAAAGATCACGTTTTTACTTAACGGTTTATTAACACCCAACAATATACCAAAATTTATTAATTCAAAAAATCATGTTTTTACATCAGAAAAATACTAACAAACCATGTTGACCACATCTATGTGGTTAGATTGAGTCAATATAACTTGCACCTATGATTCCTAACTCATTAGTTCCTTTCTTTCATTAGTAGCAAATATTTTTTCATATATATATATATAGTCACTAGAATATGAGAACAAGAAATATAGGCATTTTCAACATTTTTTTGCAAATACAACCATGTGGATGTGCTTGGCATAGTGAATTTGCTAGGAATCAACCATTTGGTCTAGTATTTTTTATGAAAAATGTGATTTTTGAATGCTTAAATATTTACGAAGATTGTGAGTCATTGATTTTAAAGCATTAAAAAATCTCGTTTATGAGGGGGTTCTTATAAAACTAGGCATGTAGATCACATCCATCGGTTAGATTTAAGAGAAAAGAACAAAAAATCCATGAAAACCGTGGTTCACACATTAGTTCGCATATTTTCAATTCTCATATTCTAGTGCTATATATAAAACACTTAAAACCTAAGGGGCTAAATGAGAAATGGGGCCTTATATATATATATATATATATATATATATATATATATATATATATATATATATATATATATATATATATATATATATATATATATATATATATATATATATATATATATATATATATGTGTGTGTGTGTGTGTGTGTGTGCGCGCACGTGCGTGCAAACTAGGGATGGCAGTAGACCGGGGGAAAGCGGGGTCTCACCCCGTTTGGACCGGAGATGAAGGGTATGAAACGGGGATGGAGGCGGGGACGAAGGTTAAAATCCATCCCCGTTCGGGGATGGAGGCGTAGATGGACTTACACTTTTTCCTGCCCCACCCCGTCCCCGCCACGACCCCTGCCTAGCCCCATCCCCAGTCCTTTAAAAGGATGGCAATAGACTACGGGGAAACGGGCCCCTACCCCGCCTCATCCTCTTTTGAACCGGGGATGGACGACATGAAATGGGGATGAAGGCGGGGGTGGAGGTTAAAATCCATCCCTGTGCGGGGATGGAGGTTCTAATCTTGAGACGGGGCGGGGGTGGAGACCCTGCCCCCGCTCCGGTCCATTGCCATCCCTAGTGTGAACTGAAAATATGAGAACTAATGTGTGAACTGCGATTTTTTTATAGATTTTTTGTTCTTTTCCCTTGACTCTAACTGTAAGGATGTGATCTACAAGTTTGGTTTTATAAGAACTAGCACTTGAATCATCCAATTTTGATGCATAAACTAGATTTTTTAAGGCTTTAAAATCAATGGCTCATAATCTTCATAAATATTCAAGCATTCAAAACTCACATTTTTTCATTGAAAATACGTGATCCAGTTGATTCTTAGCAAATTCACCATGCCAAACACATCCACATGGTTGGATTTGCAAAAAAAGTGTTGGAAATGCCCAGATTTCTATATTTAATTCTAGTTTTCATATTTTCGTTCTCATATTGTAGTGACTATATATATGAACTGTGAAATATGAGATCCAGTCAGAACTGGCTTCCACCATCCGATTAAAATAGATTGAACGGTGGAGAAGCCAACTCTTTTTTTCGTTTCCAATCCAACCAAAAAGTGGCCACTCACCACCAAAACACGACTCTCTCCCTCTTCCCCCACCCCCCACTCCCCTGCTAGCTGGCATGTATTCTTGAGAGCAGAGGCGAAGCTGGGGGGGGGGGGGGCAGGATTGGGCTGTAACCCAGTCCTGCCTCTCGAAACAGTTAAATTTTTTTTTTAAAGCTGAGTCCTAGCCCAGCCCTGATTCCATATGAAATAGATTTTTATCCATTTTTTTAGCTCAGTCCTAGCCCTGACTGCAGCAAATAGTTTGATTTGTCCATATGAAATAGATTTTTATTAATAATTGTAGCCATTTTTTATTTTGTCTAAAAAAAAAATCGCCAGTGCTTGAGAGTTGAAGGCATAGAACTATTGAACGGGAGATCATCACAGAAATATATTATATATGTTTGTTTGTGTGCGTACTCTTTACAAGACTCATATCATAGTAGGTTTGTCGATGTATCTTGTGCTCGCTTTCATGCCCGGAACACAAAGACAACGCCGGAGGTGTGAAAAGAATGACAGGGTTTCATCCAAGAAGAATTTTCTGAAGGAAACCCTCTTTTTTTTTGGTTTGGATCCTTCATGGCAGAAGCTTATTATGGAATGTATCCAAACTCCATCGTTCTCAGTTGTTATCAACGGGGAATCAAGCAAACAGTTTTGGAGGGGGAATTCGGCAAGGTGACCCTATCTCTTCATACCTTTTCCTATTGGTAATGGAGAGACTGACGAGACATCTCAATTTCAAAGCGGTGCAAGGGAGAGGGTGGTGTATGTTCCCCCCGGATGATTCACTGAATCCCACGTCTGTGTTCGGGGCTTTGAATGAGCACCACGTATACAAGCACATGGGGCTCGTATTCCCGTGTATGTTGACATCACTAAGCATTGGAATCTGGTGTGGTTGCAAAGACTTCAGTACCCTTTCTTGCTATTCTTCTCATAAAGTGATGGTTTGAGAAAATAACAAAAGTGCCCTTCATTCAAAAAAGAAAAAACAAACAGTTCAAAAAAAGGACAAACATGTCCTCCATCCAGAAAGTCGATGATGATGTTGACTCTTCAAAGTCTTCTTCTTCTTTCTCCGTAAAACACTGTAAAACCCTCTCTTTCTCTCTAGAGAAGAAATCAAGGGAGGCGAAGAGTTCTCCCTGGAGAAGGCCATGAACATCAACCCTCTCACTCTCTCTCCCTTCTCTCTCTACTTCTGTGCACATCCAACAGACGATCCTATATTGCTCCATCAAACACCGACCGACCTGCACACTGACTGTAGCATCGTTCAACTTGATGAGTTATGGAGCTTGATTCATAGTTTTTGCCCTTATAGGAGGAGGGTTTGGGGGCTCCTCCCAGCGTGGGTAACATCATTCAACTTGATGAGTTGTGGAGCCTGATTTAGAGTTTTTGTCCTTACAAGAGGGGGGTCCAGGGGCTCCCCTCCGGCTCGGATCAATTTTTTTGGGGGCCTTCCAACAGCGATTTGTAGTGTTATCGGGCTTTCCTACAGCGATTTGTAGTGTTTTTGGGTCTCCAACGAGCCCGCAAATCGCTATAGCGATTTATAGTGTTTTTGGATCTCACTATAGCGATTTGTAGTATTTTTCGCAAATCGCTGTAGCGATTTATAGTGTTTTTGAATCTCACTATAGTGATTTGTAGTATTTTCTGCAAATCGCTATAGCGATTTATAGTGTTTTTGAATCTCACTATAGCGATTTGTAGTGTCTTCCGCAAATCACTATAGCGATTTGTAGTGTTATTCAGTAAGCAAATCGCTGTAAATCGCTACCCGAATTAGGATCAACTTGTCAGGGCCATATCCCTCTAACCGGAGGTCATATTCCAAATCCGTAAAAAGTTGTGTCTTCGTTATTGAGTATAGTTTATTTCTGTAAATTTTCAGTGATTTCTATTGTCATTTCATTCCCCATTTTAGCTAAAAATCAGACCCCTATTATTCTGTCTTATTTGAGTTGCACAACACCATTTTCGCTTGACATCCACATCTTGATTCTGGCATGCTCCTTGCTGGATTTTCCATTCATTTCTTTCAACCTTGCTTGGAACAAAAATATGGCTTTCTCACCACGATACCCTGTGCATTTTTTGACCATGACACCCGGGACCCATGTCGGGGGAGCCCCCGGACCCCCCTCCTGTAAGGGCAAAAACTCTAAATCAGGTTCCACAACGAATCAAGTTGAACGATGCTACCCACGCTGGGAGGAGCCCCCACACCCTCCTTCTATAAGGGCAAAAACTCTAAATCAAGCTCCACAACGAATCAAGTTGAACGATGCTATCCACGCTGGGAGGAGCCCTCAAACCCTCCTCCTATAAGGGAAAAAACTCGGAATCAGACTCCACAACTCATCAAGTTGAATGATGCTACCCACGTTGGGAGGAGCTCCCAGACTCCTCTCCTGTAAGGGTAAAAACTCTGAATCAGGATCTACAACTTATTTAGTTGAATGATGCTATCCACGCTGGGAGGAGCCCCCAAACCCTCCTCATGTAAGGGTAAAAACTCTGAATCAGGCTCTACAACAGTCAATGTGCAGGTCAGTTGGTGTTTGATGGAGCAATGTATGATCTTCTGCTGGATGTGCACAGAAGCAGAAAGAGAAGGGAGAGAGAGAGAGAGTGAGAGGGTTGATATTCATGGCCTCCTCCAGGGGAGATTTCTTTCTCGGATAATCCTGCAGTGCAGAGTCTGGGTCTTAAATAATCATCTTCGGGGCACTTAAGTCTTTACAACCACTCCTTTTCAAGAATCGTCATTTTTTTTTGCACCAATGGAGGAGAGGGTACTTAAGTCTTTGCAATCGCATCAAACTCCAACGATAATTAATGCTGACAAACATGGGGATACGAGACGCACATGCTTACATACGTGGTGCTCTTTGGGACCCCCGAACATGAGATGTAGCTAACTCCCCAGTTCGGGGGGGGGGGGGACATATAACCTGCTTCGGGTGCAAGGAACCTTAAAGCCGGTGTCAATAAGAAGCTTTATGTGGCATCACTCCCTATACGCGGATGACACCCTTTTCTTCATTAGGGACCAAAAAATTTTCATATCTCAATTCTTAGAAAGAGACTTACGCTCATCAATTCCGTCCTCCAAACCTTCTCTATATACTGGTTTGGAGCCTTTCTCCTTCCCTCATCAGTAGTTGATGCCATTGAGATGAAGATGCGTAAAATTTTATGGGAAGGATCAGAAAGTTCTAATCAGACCCACCTTTTGAGTTGGGACAAGGTGTGTGTAAGCCCCTAGATGAATGTGGGCTGGGCATCACAAGGAACCAGGATCTCTCAACCTAGCTCATCTGGCTAAATCTGTATGGGAGATCATCAACCAAGCCGGCTCCCCATTGGAAAAAATTGACTCAAATGAAATACACCATGATGGAATCGATATGGGTCTCGGACTCCCCGTATCGCGGCTCTCATGGGTGGAAAGGTACGAAAGAAAGTGATGCAGCAATCATTAACCACGTCAAATGGAAGGTAGGGGATGGCGCAAGGGTCGAGTTTTGGATCGATCCCTGGTGCCACCAAGGTCCTCTGATCAAGCTGCTTCCGGATAATACTCTCGTAATGTTCTATATCATAGCCTCAGGCACATTAAAGTGAAGAATCAAATTGATCCTGCAGTTGTACCATTTTGCAAGTTCATGGGCACCGGAATTCATCGTAGACAACCAAAGATGGTGTCCAGACAGATTAACCTGGTCACCAAGTTCCATATTCTCTTCCCACTCTGTGTGGGACCAAATCAGAGAAAAGAGCTCTCGGAAAGAAATATTTAAATGCATATGGGTCAAAAAAAGGAGTTCTCAGGGCTTCCATAACGTTGAGATGGGAGATTGAGGGGCAGGTTACTAACTCATGATAGCCTCTAAATGATTGGTCACCAGTTCCTGAGTCGTTGCGCCTTTTGCCTTCGTAATTCCGAAGATCAGGCCCATTTATTTTTCCTCTGCCCTGTCAACAGAGGTTTATGGACCTTGGTCACGAATCTGTTTGGCATCTCATGGTTTGTAAAAAAAATTACGGTTTCCTCATTTGTGAGAACAGCCTTCTCCATTGTCGCAGGGAAGAGGATAAACCTCACCCCCCCCCCCTCCCCAATCGATGGGTGGAGTGAGGTTTATCCTCACCCACCACCCACCACGAGGGCTCTATACAAAGCTTTCACAATGAGCCCTTCATTCCTCTATACACAAAGAAAAAGGGGGTGAGAAAAAAAATGAGAAAGAGTTGCATAGAGAGGTGGAAAGGCTTACCGGTACCACCGTCGGTGACACCACAAATACATCGTCTTTTTTTTTCTCCTTCTTTCTTTTATTGATCGATCAGAAAGCCGGCAACCATAGTTGCTGACGAGCTGCAGAAAAAAAAAAAACAAGCCGGCTGCCAAGGCTACCGGCCTAGTTGTCGAGAGAGAGAGAGAGAGAGAGAGAGAGAGAGAGGGAGGGAGGGCCAGCTCTGGCTGTTGGCCCCTCTGCAACAAAAAAAAAATCGAAATGAGTTGTGCTCCTTCTGCCCTATTAGAGACCGACTTGAATCGGTCTAGTCTGGGTCGCACCTAGACCGAACCAAGTAAAAATAAAAGCCAGTTGTATCGAACCTTACCAGTCCGAACCAAATCGGTTCGACTAAGTCAGATCGAGTTGGGTATGATTGGGTCTTAGTTCTTTGTTTGGATTCGGTCTGATCTACACTAGATCGAATCTGGGTTTAGTCAGTCTGGAGCGATCCAAATTGAATTGGATCTAGACAAATTTGAGTGTGGATCATGTCTAATAAATTTGGATCTAGATAAGAACTGGATCTGGTTCAGATCAATATTGAATTCAGATCAGAACTAGATCTGGTTCAAATCAGTGCTAGATCTGGATTAAATTAGATGAATCAGTTCTGGATTCAGATCAAAGCTGAATTCAGATCTAACTCATAGTTAAATGGATTAGTTCTGAATCCAGATCAGAACTGAATTTGGATCTAGTTCGATAGTTTTGAATTCAGATCAAAACTAGATCTGGATATAGTTTGTGATTAGTTATGAAGTTTGAGAATCCAATTGAGTTTTTAAATCAAACCTAGCTGGATCGAGAATAGGTTCAGTAAATTTAATATTTTTAAACTCATACCAAACCTGTTTTGACCTAGGATGAGTCACGTCAAATCATAAGAGTTGAAATGATCAAATTATCCTTGTATGTATTTAATATCTAATTAAGTAAAATGAGCATAACTTTACACTCCAAATTCATAATCGAGTGAAGTTTAGTATGTTGGACTCATATCGTAAAGGAGAATCTCTTTGTCCTCAGATTCTGGTCAAATCAGGAGCATAAAAATTGAGGACTGATGAGTCAACTTAAAAGGAGTATTTTGGTAATTTTGTTAAAATATAAAGAAGATATATGTATTAATATGAACATGCTTGTGTGATTATCAGATTCTGTTGTTAGAGCCTCTTGAGACTTTATTGTGACCAGAGTGCAACATTCATATTTGAGGTAAGAGATATTTTAAGTAATCTTAGTTGTGAACAAACAAATTATATTGTGTTGCATGTTATAATTGATGTTAATATTAGTATGTTTAGAAATATAGGTCTTGAGTGTGAGCATGATATGCATAAAATGACCATACATAAGAGTATTGCAATGAGATGTTTATATGCACATATTAATCGTGATATGTTATGCATATTAGAAAGAGATTTTTTTTGTGATAGCATATCTATGTTATAATCTGCAAATAATATGCATTGTGGTGAGATTGTGATTAGACTTTAGTTCATTTATTCTACTTATGTTACGTAAATTTTATATTGAGATTAGCATGTATAACTCCTTATATCTCGAAAGTGACGACCTATGAAAAGGGCTACTTAGTTCACAGCCAGAGTGCAACTACTATGAAGAGTGGGCCGCTGGTGATTTAACGACATAGATATTTTACTTTGTTGCATGCTTAGTATGATACAAAGTGTGAACCCTAATGTCATTCTGAGATTAAGAGTGAGATTCGTCGTGATTATTTTACGATATCACTTGTGGGAGAATGAGTGAATTACGAACTTGAGAATAAGGTTCAATGTAATGAACTTAAAATATGACTTAGGGTTATATTCACACATTATTTGGGACTCTAGACAACCATGGATGGTTGAAAGTTATTGTGGTTAGGATGTAGCATGAATCATACCGAGATTAAGTTTGAGCCTGACCTTTTGGCTAGCTATTTGTGGGATCTTTTTTATTAATTCACTGCAGTGTCTAGTGATTCAGAGATCATTGAGAGTGTATGGTTCATAGTCTGAGCAACATTGTAGAATTGAGGTGTTATATGTGGGTTGCTACGCCTATAGACAACTATGACCGATATAACTGACATAGTGTTATAGTTTGATGTGAGTGAGTGTTTGATTGAGAGAGCTAAAGAGAAAATTAAAACATACAAACCTTGTGTGGTATGTCGAAAACTAAACGCAAACTAAGAGTTCACTACCGTTGTAAGTTAAAGTCATTATTTACTTATAAATATTCTTTACTGAGTTGCAGACTTATCCCCTGTATAATTACAACTGTAAGTTACAAGCACACTAGTGTAGGCAATACGTGATCGGCTACTCTAACCTTGCAGCGGAGTACTTGTTAGTTTACTTTTTTGTCATTGAATATTTATATAATCATTATTTTCGTATATTATGAATGATGAACTTTGTGAAAGAAATTGAGTTATTAAAAAAATATATATAACCATGTTTTTATATGTGTGAACTTTGTATGTTTTTCTTCTGAAAAGTAATACCAACCGAACTTGAACTCTTGAGGTCACAGATCAAGGTGTTACATGGTTCCCCTCAGGATAGATATACTTAGATGGTTCACTCTTAAGATTCAGGATCCCAAATTACGAGGTGGATGGGAAGTGGCTTTTCATATGGTAGTCTGGTCCATTTGGAAGCTTCAAAATGAAAGGATATTCAGAAATACGATGAACAACCCATCCTAAATTCAATGAGATGGGCTGTTTTTTATCAAAGAAGAGACGGTTTGTATCATGCACAATGTCGCATGTCCAGCAGCGTCGAGATGAAGCAGCCTCATGGATACCAGGTGCCACATGGGCAAGGGCGTAGCTAGGATTCATGTGAGGGTGGGGCAAACAGGGGTGTAGCAAAAAAAAAAATTTGGTGTGATAGTCTAGGGTTCGGGGTCAGCGCCCCCGGAAAAAAAAATTGGGGATAAAATAAAAAATGGCTACAATTATTAATAAAAATCTATTTCATATGGACAAATCAAACTATTTGCTGCAGTCAGGGATGGGCTACAAAAATGGATAAAAATCTATTTCATATGGAATCAGGGCTGGGCTTTTAAAAAAAATTAACTGGCCCAGGGGGAGGCAATGGTAGGCAGTTTTTCGAAGCTTAACTCCATGGAGGACCACGAGTGGTGTGGGTTGCCTGAGATTTTAATGACTCTCAGTCCCCAATCAAGGGTTGTTTTAGAGTCCGGCAGGGCCGACATTGTGAACAACACCCAAAGGTTTTTGGAAGGGAGGCGAAGCTTAAGAAATCCTCCACAGAGTCTCCCAATTTTTGTATAGTTTTGTTAATTTTGATATACAGTTAGCTAAATTTAATTCCAATTGTACATCGAGATTTCTAAATTAGCGAAAAACATACAAAGTTCCCCTTTGAGGGTGACTAATTTGAACTGGTAGGGGGTCTGCCTAACCCCAGCTTGCCTTTCACCAAAAAAAAAAGGTACACATCATCATCATCACAGAACCATGTACATGACACATTCAGCAGTTTTTTACCCCTCTTCTAGCTTATAGTTTCTCATGATTAATAAGATATTTCGTATTCTCAAAGAGCTGCTCGCCAAAGTTTCTGATTTAGGTGGAAACTTTCCAACACAATTTCGCTCTAAGAATCAATTGCCATAATATAAGCCCACCGTGTCATCGCCTTCCCAATGTTTAGTCATGAGTCATGACAACATAATGCCAGAACATTTAGCTAATTATAGTGACACGACTTACAATGCCTGTTGGTATAGCATCATTCTTCAATTCCCCGGCCTCACACAACCAGGACGGCGTTCATCACATAGAGTGGCGCTTCCAAAGATGGTATATGATTGGTGTGTGTGTGTGGGTGGGTGGATGTAGCTTTAACATGAAGCATTCTAGAACCGGGTACCAAAGAAACTATGACTTCACACTTAATCCTTACGGGCCCCTAAGATCGTTTCCAACTCGATCTGGCCCTTGACAGCTTGAAGACTGGTCTAGAAGCATAAGAAGAGATCCAAAATTAGAACAGCAACAAGAATCTAATACGCAAACTCAAGGCTGCTGATACAGCAGAAGCATGTGACTCGCGGCAGACAAAATCTCAAGATCACAGCAGATCAGACAAATATGAACAACATGCAAACCCAACAATGGCTACATATTTATGTGGCCCAACAGAATCAAAACTCCTAATTTTGGTTAAACATGGCAACAATTGATGAGGTTATAATGGTTCGAAAGCTTTAATTAGAGAAGCAAACCCGACATAAATTTTACCTTTTCCGCTCCCATTATTCACCAACACTGCAGAAATTAAGATGACACACTGGTCCAGCCTTAGGCAGCTAAGTTTTTCTTCTGCAACTTCCTGAATAGAAGTTAAAATAAGATTCTACCAGATTCTCATGAATCGTATACATTCCTCCAGGGTTTCAAATGAACACACTCCCCCATCAGCATGCAACGCATTCACAAAAGTACAGAACACAACAGAAGTAATTGGTAATTCTCAAGCAACTAACGTCAAGATATTGGTGCCCCCTACATTTGCATATGAAGTTCCTTCCCAGATCACACAACAGAAGAAAAACCTAGACCCAATTTCTACTCTTTGATCAAATCAAGAACGGCATGCAGACATGCATCATCAGCAGATCTCAAGATTCTGATAAACCACCACAAAATTTGGGAACACTTTCTGCAACAGTTGGATATTGATCAAGCTCTGCTGCATCGTTACCACAAGCTAGTAATACATATCAGGTAATATATCTTTGTATTGTTCAGCCCAGGGTTACCCCAAGGGGAAGAGTGCTTTCCCGAAATGAGCTTCGGACGCACGAAACGCCTTACTTCCGAAACGTTAGGGGAAGCACCATTTTAAAATGAGAAGTGAGCTTCTCCTAAAATGAAAGTGAGCTTCCCAATATTAAGGAATCTCGCTTCCCAATAATGGGAAGCTTGCTTCCTAGTAATGAACACTTTTAGCCCTTAAGAATATGTTTTTAACCAAAAAATAAAAGAAATAGTAGTGAAATACCATTTTTAAAGGGTATAATGATCATTATGTTTCTCTCTCTCTCTCTCTTTTCGGCTCTCTCTCTCTCTCAGACGACCCTCCAGTGACCTTCGACGACTTTCAGCAGGCTTCGGCAACCTCTGGTGACCATGGGTGTGTTAAGGACCTTCAGGTATGCCCTATCTCTCTCGCTATCTCTGTCTCTCCCTCTCTCTGTCTCATTCTGTCTGCCTCTCACTCTCTCTCCCTTTGTTTGTCTCTCACTCTTTCTCTGTCGCTCGCTCTCTCTATCTTCTGTCAGTCTCTCACTCTTTCTTCATCTCTTGCTCTCCTCTCCCTCTCTCTGCCTTTCACTCTCTCTCGCTCTCTTCGTCTCTCACTCTATCTGCCTCTCACTCACTCACTCTCTCTCGTTCTGGCTTTCCTCTCCCTCTCTCTATCGGTTTGTCCCCTTTTTTTGACCTGTCATCCCTTTTCCTTGTTGAATGTTTGTTTTTTTATTGTGATAGCTCATTTCTTGTCAATTGTTGGAATTGCATGTTCTTATTTTGGGCTGTATTATGTTTGAATGTCGAACCAGATTTTTATTAGTTGTCATTCTCAATTGCCTTGTTTTTTGAACAGCTTCCTTTGTGCCGAGTAGTTGTTCTCATATGTCATGAATGCAAGTTGTTTCTGAGTGGTGTTACTGTTGTATTTGTATAACTGAATATCATGCTTAGATATTATATTTGTGTGACTGGATGTTGCTTGTATCCTTCACCAAGCATTTTCACTTTTAGTGAATCTTATTTGTTTACGGTGGTGTGCTCTAGTCATCGCCTTACGATGATTTGTTTTTAGCACTATCAAAGCCTTTTTATGATGATTTTTGCATATATATTACTCAGGGTTTCCAATTGATTTTTCTATTTTGGAGAGATCACAACCTCAAATAATGTCATTTTATTCATTTCTTGAAAAAAGTAAGCTTCATAATCAAATTTATTAGTTTTTTTGATGTATTATTTATTAAATGCTTGGATGCATTTGCTAAATGGTTGCAACAGGAATATAAATTATGATTTTTTCTTAATGTATTAATTATTAAATGCTTGAAACATAATGCATTTATTAAATAGTTGCAACAGAAATATGAATTATGCATTTTTCTTGATGTATTATTTATTAAATGCTTGCAACAAAATGCATTTGTTAAATGGTTGCAACAAAAATATGAATTATGAATTTTTCTTGAAGTATTATTTATTAAATATTTGCAACATGATGCATTTGTTAAATGGTTGCAACAGGAATATGAATTATAAATTTTTTTATGTATTATTTATTAAATGTTTGCATCATGATGTATTTGTTAAATATTGTAGCGAAAAGCATTGAGGCATAGCATAACACTTCACAAAAAACTAAAGCTGAGGCATAAGCTTCTAAGCGTAAAGCGTAAGCCTTAATTTTTTTTTAACTTAAAAAAACATTTAAAAATATTTATAAATACAAACAAAAAAAATAAATGATTTATTGATAAAACAACAACCAATAAAAAATAAAAAATCTCAAATAAATATAAAAAAATATGAGATTAACGTGTAAAAATAACATTAATGGAACAACTTGATTTATATAAACATCTAAGAAATAAAATATGAGTATTCAATAAAAAATTAAGTAACAAAATCAATAACAATCGAATTTTTCAACATCATGTCATCATCAGAAAATGCATATTAACATTAACAACCAATGTAAATGTATTTGTCCAAAACTCTTCAAAATGAAAATATTAAAAGTTTACAACATTCACATGCGCAAATGAAGGAACCAAAAATCATAATCCTACGATATAAATTAGGGTCTAAACTCTTGTGTCTCGTCATCATCAATATTCAAGTCTTCAATATCATCATCTGAGGAATCCATATAAACAAGTTCTCCTTTATTATCATTATATGCCTCTTCATTATATGCATTTTCTTCCTCCACGTCCTCAATCACTGCTTTTTATTTTTTTTCTTCAATAAAAAATCATATATTAAACACTTATTATATATAATTAAAAAATACACTTAGATTCATAGCAAGTAAAATAAATATAGTTTTACCTAGATGAACTGTTGTGCTTAGAACCACTTTGGGAATCATGATGTGAAGTGACTTCTTCAATAGGCATATGCTCAATGACGTTTATGTTGAAGTTCAGGTTCAACCATGAATCATCCAACCAATTGGGATCGCTAGACAATATTAAATCTTCTTACTCAACAATTTACTCATCTGATTTTATATGGTCTAGACATATAGGGTCGTTGGCAACCCTCATATTCTATGTCACATGGGTACGGGTGCGGGGGTACGGCACTTTCAAAAAACTTGGGTGCGGGGGTGCGGCAATTTATATATATATATATATATATATATATATATTGTGCAGGGAAGGGGTCGAGCTGATGAGTTGTGGAGCCTGATTAAGAGTTTTTGCCTTTGCAAAAAGGGGGGTCTAGGGAAACCCCTCAGCGCGGGTCCCGCTGCGTGGTCAGTGGATAGGGGTTCGGGGGGAGCGCCCCTGACGGGGGTCTCTGAGAGGCAGCGTCCCCCAAAAAAAAAATTACTAAAAAAATTGAACACAAATTTTTTTTTTAATAAAAAAATTGGACACGAATGACCCTGGGTGCGGTCAACACACCCAGGGTCGGGTTGACCGCACCCGGTGCGTCGACGCGGGTGCGGCACCCTGCTAGCCGAATCCCTGTCTTCCATAACTTCATATTATATATGACAAAAACCAGTGCATTCATCTTATCTTGTTCAAGTTTATTCCTACACCTTGAATGCACCTATAATTCCAAATCATTGATAATCGATTATAAAATAATTGAACCTATAAAAATGTATTTAAAAAACCAAATAAAAGTCACATAATAACACATACCAATGAGAAGGTACTCAAATTTCTTTCACAACCCGATGCACTATACAACCCGATGCACTATACGTAAAACTTAGAATTTGAATTGCAAAATTCATCAACTCAGAATTTTCATGCCGAAATGAATTCCACTGCATTCAAACAAAACAATAAAAAATTGATAAAAACATTAATAATGACACAACCCCTTTGCCTTTTTAAATGCATGAACTTAATAAAAAACAATAAAAATATTGCAAACTTACCTGGACTTTTTAGTTTCCTAGTTGTAATGGATGCATCTATGCCAAACAACCTTTTTGTCTTTTTAAATGCATTGATTTGTGTTGTAATTTTCAATCAAACATTTGCATCATAAACCAATTTTTTAATACAATCATAAAAATTACTCATAATTTCTTCATCTAGATTGAAGTTGTCAGCATAATGAAATTGAGGGTTTAAATAATAAACAGCTTCATGCAAAGGCTTATGGAGTTGCAAGTCCCATCGTCTATCAATGATCAACCAAATAGGTTTATATTTGCTTTCCACATTACCAATATTCGAATCAATTTTTTTATTTGCTCTTTCCATTGACTCGTACAAAAAACTCATAGCAGACCATATGCATTTACTAATCTCAACACTTTTACGAGAGTCACCGTAGTATTAATTGCATAAGATATAACAAATCAAAACTTATGATCATTAAGAACAATATGAGTAATGTTCTTAGCATTTGCCTTCTTATAGTAATTAGATGATCTAAAATCGGAAGACAAAAACATTGACTTCAACTCTTTCTTGTAATATCCAATACTATGAAGCATGAGATATAATATGACAAAACAAGTGACGGTTGAACGTAGAAGTTTCCTCTTCTTTGTGAACATTCTCGTCAAATTTAATATGCATGCATGACTATAGATATGTCTTATAATTTTCTTTTTCTTTTCTATTTTATTTTTAAAAATTGATATTTTTTCAATATCTTCTAACATCATATCCATGCAATGTGCCACACATGGTATTCAAAAATATGTTTTACCTGTTGTCAACATATTCTCAGCTGCCACATAATTTAGTGCATTATTTATAATGAATTGTACTACATTCTCTTCATGAACTTATTTAACAACTTTTTCAATCGTACACAAATTTTGGTTTATTTTTGTCATGTCATTGATGTCAACTAATTTCAAAAATATTATCTCTAATGAACTGTTCATAAAAATATTAATTAAATTTTTTTTGTCCAATCATCTGTTATAATACTACAACCAACTTTGAGTCATTCTTTTTTGAACTCTTTTAATATTTTATATATAAAGTATCTCATCCTTTACACATTCTTATTTTGTGGTAAGAAGGTGGCTTAAACCCTCGACCATAATTTGTAATATTTTTTATCATTAGACCAAAATATGGATTGTTGCAAAGATTGAATGATAGAGGATTGGCATAAAAAAAATCTTTCAATAGCACGATATACGTCTTTTCTCTCATCCCTTTTAAATGTTGTATTAGTTGTGGTTTGTCGTGCTTCTTTGCTCATAAATTGGTCCATGAGACCAGCTCTGCATGTTCTTGTCATGGTATTTGATCCACTGACATTCGCATTATCGGTTGTTGATGATGTCGAACCAAAATAAATACTTGATTTGATCTCTAATTTGCTTTGTCCCTCTTCATCTTTCCTTTCCTTCGGACCCCTCAAATGATTCTGAATAAACCTTATCACTTCAGTTAAAGCATCATGACATGCGCTTAGACCATCTTTTATGCTAGTTAAGTGATGTTTTAGTATTGAAATGTTACATGTAGTTTCTTTTTTACAGTATTTGCAAATTTCATGCCCAACGAGTTTGGGATCTTTAGCGAGATTTGAAACTTTAGTTTCATGATCTCATCCTGTATTGTTCAACTGCAAAAATTGCATATAAGAAAAGACTAAAACAAAAAAATAATTATAATTTAAAGATAAAAACAAACAAATGAACAATCAATTAAAATTACATATAAAAACACAATCAATTAAAATGAGTGTAGCTGAGATGCGTATGCTGAGATGGATGTGTGGAAATACAATAAAAGATAAGATTCGGAACGAGAAAATACGTAAGAAGGTAGGCGTTGCACCCATTGAAAATAAGATGAGAGAGAATCGTTTACGGTGGTTTGGACATATTCGATGAAGGCCTAATGATGCTCCAGTTAGAAGGATGGAGAAATGGGAAAATATATTAGTTAAAAGAGGTCGGGGTAGGCCTAGGAAGACATGGATGGAAGTGACAAGAAAGGATATGAATGCTTTGAACCTCACCGAGGACATGGCATTGGATAAAAATGAATGGAGGAGAAGGATTCATGTGGAAGACCCATAATGATTTTATTTGTTGGTTCATATCGCCGACCCCAATTGTTTTGGGATGAAGGCGTAGTTGTTGTTGTATAAAAACACAAATAAGGAGGCAAATAACAAAAAATAAATTAAAAATAAAAAAATAGATCTCACAAAAAAAGTAGATGTTGAAATACATGTTATATTGCAGTATATATAATATACTGAAATGCAAATTATATTGCAGAATATACATAATTACAAACATATATAATTATATATACATACATAATTATATATTCAATTACAGAAGCACAGTAACACACAAACATGCTTTCGGGCTTTTATGTTTTAAAAAAAACTTTAAAAACATAAAAGCTTCAAAAAAATGAAAACTTAAAAAAACTTTAAAAAAATATCTAAAAACACAAAAACCCCTAATTTAAAGCCCTAAAAACCATTTATCTTCAACTAACGCTATATCAAAAGGGTCAGCTAACACATTTTTGCTTATATATACACAACAGAGTGCCAAAAACTTAATACACAAAAGAATGCAAGAATATTAACACAAAAACCCCTAATTTAAAACCCTAAAATCCATTTATCTTCACCAAACACTATATCAAAATGGTCAGCCAACACATTTTTTGCATGACAAAAAATTAAAAAACACAAAAAATGCAAGAATATTAACACACACACACAAAAGCCCTAATTTGAAGCACTAAAATTCATTTATCTTCACCAAGCACTACATCAAAAGGATCAGTACACATTTTTTCATGCACACAAGTAATAGACCGAGCAACATAGAGAGAGAGAGATGAGCAATAGATAAAGAGAGATAGAGAGAGAGAGAGAGTGTGTGATAGGCGAGAGAGAGAGAGGCCCCGACCCTTTCTTTTCCTTTTATTTGGGTCAAACTTTGACCCCCCATTTGACCCGATTCTAAAATAGTGTGCACCTCAGTTTAAGGCGTGCCTCGCCCTGAGGCATACACTTTAGGATAAATGCATTATTTACATGCACCTCAAAGCACAAAAGTCCTCGCCTTAGGATGAGGCACGCCTTTTGCGCCTTGAGGTGTGTTTTTAATAACATTGGTTAAATGGTTGCATACATATATGATTCAACTTTGAAATTAATATTTCATCTTTAATGTTATCTACTCATTTTATTTTATCAATGATAACATAAATATTATATTTTGATAAATTAAAAAATATATAATTATATTTTCGCTTCTCTTTCTCACTCGAATCCTAAGTTGCTTCCCTCTTCATTTACCTTTTGAATCCTGGTTCGCTTATCTTCTCACTTTCAAGACCATTCTTGGTTCGCTTTTAAGTTGTTTCGTGCACTTCCTAAAATTTTAGGAGTGTCTTGCTTCCCGCTTTCGCTTCCTTGATTAACAACTCTGGTTCAGCCAACCTCACTTAGCTCAAGTCCCTCAAACAATGCATACAGAAACCCTAGCATATGTTCCTCAAGTGCCTAATCAAGAAGTTATAGACTTTTCATTTTCTTTCCATTACATAGAGAACAGGGAAATGATAGGGGGGTTTGTCAAGGAGGGGGAGTAAGGTGGGCATCAGAATGTTTAATCTTGCCATTTCCAAAGGCTTCTAAGACACGAATGAGCAGTAGACCTCAATGATCTACGGCAAACTTTGTCAACTGTCTGCCATTAAACTAGCGCCGTCACATGACTGCCACAATCAAACAACATTAATCAGATAATATACTCAGTCCATTTTAGCAGATCTTAAACGGATTCAGAGCACATACTAAGAAGCTGAAATAATAGAAGTGCGGCAGCAATTACAACAACACAGTGCAGCACACATAAATAAAGTAAATCCCATTCAGAAAAAGTTTGCAATGCTTTTCTCATATCGTAGCATTACCTCCTATTACTGTTCTCAACAGCATGTATACCAATATCCATAATGTCATTTACGGCAGATCTCCATTGTTAAAAGTTACCATAGATGAATAAGTAGAATCACCACTTGAACATTAAGATACGCCCATGACCCAGAGGGCTCCAGCACCCCAACGTATCTTGTGGTGATCTTCCAAACCGAACCTTCTCACCAAGAGAAAAAGACTACCATGGTGGAGAAAAACCAAACCACTGTCAAAACATCATTCCGAAGTATTGAGGAAAGCCTATCACCCAAGGCAGCATAGAGAGAACACATCAGGTATCTCTCTACAATTTTCACTTCCTCCATACAAGATCGATAAAAAGCAGCAATAGCCTCATGTTACTCCAAAATGATTTTCATGCATAAGCATCATAGTATTCATAGTGACAAATATCGCACGATTTATGAAAATCTCACGACAATATTGTGAGAAATTGCTTGAAAATTTAAAACCATAATTTTTCACAAGAATCTCAAAATATCGTGATTTTTTTGGCAAAACATAAATATCACGACTTAAATGTGATATTTATGTTTTAAACAGCTATTTATCGTGAAAAAATAGTGTGGTTTTTATTTTTAAATATTTTTATTTATAATTTTCTTATAAAAATTATTTTTTAGATTATTTATTTATTTTTTATTCCCGATATTTTGCCTAAAAATGCGAAATTAAAAAAAAAATCTCGTGAGTTTTTTACTGCCAGAAAAAAAAACGAGTTTTAAACTTTTGTCACCATGATAGTATTACAATTGTACTATCAACATAAAACTCCATAAAAAATCAAAAGCACTGAGCACCAAAGAGCATATGAATCACCATACCTTTTTTATATAACTGCAAATTTGCAAGATCAAGTGAAACTTTCTAAAAACTGGAGAAGACGAATGTACAGTTTTAATTACAGAGATGCATCCTATACATGCTACAGCTTCCCTATACATATCATATTTGATTAGAGAGCTCCAACAAGGCTCCTCCACGGAATTCATGGACCACAATACTCATTCCCAGGGCTAAGGGCATGAGCCAAATCAATTTTGATTAAAGCTAGAAAACACATGCTACTGTTCCAGAATAACTCCCACAATCACCTGATATGAGAATCATATGAAACAAAAACAGAATCTGGAACTATAAGAGGCAACTTATCTATATACATAAATAGCCTTCTCAGGTTTTCCCTGGAGATTGCTGTCATATCAACAACTTCACGACCGTCGGTATATATCCAGAGGTCAGCTGAATTTACTCTCTTTAAACTATCACGACAGAAGGGGCACGACTGCGACCGCGCTCGCCTGCAGCAATAAAAGAATACTGTTAGTCCTGTCAAATACTTGTATGATCAAGCCCATCCATGAGAGAGAGAGAGAGAGGTGGCAGCAGTTTATTGGAAAGGAAGAAAGACGAACAGACATTTTTCCTTCTGGGAAAATAAAGGATGTCAAAGAACAGCATGTTTTTTACCCAGTCAAGAAACCAGAGTTATGTGTTGCAAAAAGCTAATTATATTGTTATCCTCAATCCCATGAAGAATTCAACAAAATTTCCAGGATCAGAGTTTAAGAAAAAACAGAAAATAAATAAGCTCAGGTAGAATAGAATTCACCCCCAAAGGGGTTTGGCATAGTGGGATGGGGCCTAGGCCGCTAGGCAGGCGGACTAGGTTCAAATTCCATGGGCGTCACCTCTTGCAAGCCAACGCATGGCGACTCCTTGGAGGCAAGGGGTAAACTCATGGAGTTTTATGCTGGTAGGACAGCGACCGTAACTATGGCAGGCAGAGCCAGCGTGGCTAGGTCTCTGATCCTGTGGGTGGTTTCTCCATGTAAATATCAAAAAAAGGTAGAATGAAATTCACCATACCAATCTCGATAGCATTTCATGCACAAAGCATGGTTGCAATTTGGCAGAACAACTTTAGTGTTCATCTCCATGCAGATTCCACATTCTTCCTCCCTCTCAATATCTAGTTCGGAAAGTTTTCCCCTCTCTTCATCTTTCCTCTTATATTTCTTTCTGCAAGCCTCCCTCTGTTTTCGATCTTCTATATCAGTGATTCCTCTTTGGAGTTGCAACAAAGAAGGAAATATCACAGCTGCCCAATTTAAAACCTCAATGTAAGATTGTCAACTGCCTAAAACCCAAACAATGAGAACAGTAGGAGACAAACCCAAAAGAAGAACACACAGCATTAAGGGACCAAGGAAAACACACACACAACACACATGCAGAATTCACTCCACGAGGTGCCTCACCATAAAATTCTCTTATGCTGGCTTTTCTTTCATGTAGGGACATTGTAGTTTTTCCATCTACATAGACCTGAAAGGCACCACCAATTAACAAATACGAGAAAGATGAGTTGTATAACATAAAGAGTATGGGAGAAGCTGCAGCTTGTATAGCCAAGCAAACAGGGAAAAAAGGAAACTAGGGGAAATTGGCTTGAACTATGATTTATCTATAACAAAATTAAAATAAGGAAAAAGGGAAGAAAGTGCATGCACTCGAGTACCATGTCTCACCTTGTAAATCAGGATTCTGATCAACCCCAGAGCACCAGCGAGGCTGCAATCAGTCCATTGCACTAGGAAAAGAAACAAGTGAGCTGCTGGACTGTATGATAATCTCATCTGAAGGGATGCCCCATCATATTCCCTTGGATAATCCGACGCCCTGTCTCCCCATTAAATGCCTCAGTTAGAACACACACACTTGTAACATCTGACAAGAATTTCTAAAGATAGCGCTCTTCAAATTGCAAAGGACTATGTTTAATCAAAATGCGGCTTTTTAACAAATCAGACAACTATTCAATATGAAGCTCAGCCCAAGCAGAGCAAATGCTTAGACACACTAAGGACACGATCATCTACAAGCAGACCACCACGTCCTGAAGCAAACAAACGAGGGACACTAATGGCATAAGAAACCAATTAGGGCAAATACATGGAGTGGGGACGCTAAGAAAAAGAGGAAAACCATGAGAGCAGAAGCCATAAAGATCGAAACCCAACCCTAACCCTCTGGTACACGAAAGAGGAAACGGTTAGTGCACCAGATGAACTGGCAAAATATGTACTTGATATAGCCAATTAAACTGCCATAGCCAGCCAGGTCGCATCGTACACAAAAGATATGGAGCCAGCAGAAAAATCGTCACAGTGGTGGGCAAACTCAAAGGGTTAAAAGAAGAATCAGGCGAATCACTAGCAAATTCAAGGGTCTCACCTCATGAAATTAGAATATTTCCTATAAATCCGGGATTCACGTGACTACCAACATAATGCTAGGCAAGGGTTTTGCAGAAAAGAAGAAGCTGCCATCGAAATAGCTGAACGATACAAAGAGAAAAGGAGTAGAGAGAGGGAAATTGAGCGGAGGAGAGAAGCAGGTGTTGGTGTGGTGATCTTACAGAGTATTGGCGTGGTGGATGTCCGCTTCGAGAGCCTTGAGGGAATCCTTGAAGGATTTGCGCATGGCCGCCGTCCACCTCTCTCTCTCTCTCTCTCAACAACAACAACAACAACAAATCCCAGATTTTAATATGTTCTCAAACGAATGTCCAAGACCCTCCTCCTCCGCACCCCGTGATCATCACACCCCGCCCCATCCCTGCGTCTGCATTTCTCTCTTCTCTCTTTCTCTCACTTCGTGCGTAGAACGTATTAAAACGGACGGGCCACACAGGACCGCGTGGAGCGGTGCACGATGTACAGCGCACACTGCAAACCCGAATGTCCTCCCTGTCGATCAAGCGAGCGAGAGTCTCTCTCTCTCTCGTCTCCTCACATCACATCACATCACATCAGCGCAATACTTTGGATTTAGGTTTGGGTTTTGTTGTTTCCTCTCTCTCTCTCTCTCTCTCTCTCTCTCTCTCCCATTTACTTTAATCACGAAAACTGGATAAGCATCTATGCATGCTTGGCTTTCAACTCACGCTTATGTTCTTATTTACGTGCCAACCACCCCCCAACCGCACCTCTTGTTTGGTTCTTATTTACCTTGTTATTGTGACTCGGCCGTTCATAAGAAATTTCTTTTATTTTCTTTCTTTCCTGCCAAAATCAGGAATGCAGCACCTCCCTTTCTCAAACAAACATTTACCCTATTAATTAATAAACAAATTAACGATCACATTAATTTAAGAATCGTGCTACACTCCCGGGGGAGCCTTAGATTTTAGGAAACAACTTAGGTATCCCTGCCTCTCTCCCCCATCCATTAGATATCCTTATTATCTCCCCCATCCCCCACCCACTTCTTTTGATGATAGTGGCTATTTTTTTAATCCAACAAGTTTATCTTTAGTGTTGAATGATGGGGTCTTTTGGTAACTTATTTGTACCGTACTTGTGAATCATTTAATATTTTCGGATATTACCTCACACGATACCCGATTGCAGAAGAGAAGAAAGAGTCCCTAATCCCTGTTGACTACCGCATCCGATCATAATTTTCTTGGCCTGTCCTCATTCGCTTTGTATTCTTATCATACGACAAAAATCAGTTGGTGATACCTTTTCTCTCTATGTGGAATATTAATTAAACCAAAACCCTTTGTCCAAACAGTATTACAGGCACAAAGTAGGCATCATAATCATTATTAATTCATTCGTTCGTCAATGACGCAGCAGGTGGACAGATTAAAAACAGTCAAATAAACAGGTTTTCCAAGTAAAAAAACCCAATCATAAACCTAGGAAAACAGAATGTCTCAAAAAAAAAAAAAAATATATATATATATATATATATATATATATATATATATATATATCTAAGAAAAACACAAACAAAACAAAGTAAGGGAAAATAAGTAAAAAGAGGAAGCCAAGCCCAGGACGGGCCAATATCCATCATCAGTCAGGCATTCACGTTAATAAAGGATAAGTTCGTCATTTCATGACTCTGAAGGACAGGGATAGGGATAAATAAGTCATTTGCGTAATTGGTAGGGTAGGAGGGCAGGAATATGATACCCACTACGGAGCCATTATTGATATAGGGACTAAAAATATATACCCCCCCCCCCCCCAACCAAGATATGGAGAAATGGATACAGGCAGATGGGCCCACTTGGCCCTTCCCCCCTTCATCGCATATATAAGACAGAAACTTTGTCACCGCTTTTTTAATTTTTTTTTATTTCTTTTATTCGAAAGAGAAAAGTGAGGAAGGGGGTTCCTATGTTTTGGAGCCGATCATCTCTCGAGCGTTTCCAAGGAATCCGATACATACACAATGCATGTATTGGTTACACTAAGGATGAACCACAGTGGGAAATGAAAAATGCCCCCCAATACCCGGAGTGGGTTGGTTGGGGCTGCCATTTGGCCTCTGCATCAGATATATGCGAATTTACCACCACCGGGTTTATATTAGGTACTAAAACTATGCTTTATATTTTGATATTAAAAAAAGTGCCAAACCATTGATTTGAAGATCATATGTTCAAACTGCATCAACTCAATCTTACCACATAGATGTATTCAAGATGGTTTGTTTATTAAGGTTAAACCTTGGTTCTTTTCTTTTTTATGTAAAAATATGAAATTTTTCATCATAAAATTTTGAAAAATCTTTGGCCATTGGATTTTAAAGCCGTTAAAAATTACATCACATTATTTAAAATTTATTTTCTGCCAAACAAACCTTGTAAATCACATCCGCTAAGGTCTTTAGTGACAGTTTTTTTACTGCCACTAAAACCTCATTTTCTGAAACCTTTAGCGACACTAAAAATTTGCTGCTCACATTTTTGTCTTTTTTTTGTATTTGTTTTTTATATCCATCACGCCCTGTGATGGACAGCCAGTGCAATATATATAGTCACTAGAATATAAGAGCTAGAAATGTGGGCATTTCCAACACTTTTTTTTGCAAATTGAACAATGTGGATGTGCTTGGCATGGAGAACAATGTGGATGTGGTTTTTGAATGATTGAATATTTATGAAGATTACGAGTCATTGGTTCATGCATCAAAATTGGATGATTCAAGAGTGAGTCCTTATAAAACCAAGGATGTAGATTACATCCCAACTGTTAGGCTCAAAAGAAAAGAACAAAAAAATCATGAAAATCGCAGTTCTCATATTCTAGTGATTCTATATAGAATCACTACAATATGAGAATCGAAAATATGAGAACTAATGTGAACTATGATTTTTATGAAGTTTTTGTTCTTTTCTCTTGAGCCTAACCAGACTGATGTTGATTGGAATATAAAATCACTACAATATGAGAACTAATGTGAACTATGATTTTTATGAATTTTTTGTTTTTTGCTCTTATACGGATGTAATCTACATGATGGATTTTATAAGGACCCACTCTTAAATCATCCGAGTTTGATGCATAAACATAATTTTTTAAAGTTTTAAAATCAATGGCTCATAATCTTTATAAATATTCAAACATTTAAAAAACACATTTTTTTCATCAAAAATATTTAATCTAATGGTTGATTCCTAGCAAATTCACCATGTCAAGCACATCCACATGGTTGGATTTGCAAAAAAAGTGTTGAAAATGCCGATATTTTTAGTTCTCATATTCTAGTTAATATATATATATATATAATTTCTAATCAATAGTACCGTACTATTGTTTAGCCAAATGCTAACCCTTTACCACCATCTCATGAATGATTGTAATATCTAAAAACAAGGGACACTCCACCTATAATATTTTTCACTTTTTGTCTTTTGGTAGTTTGATCGTTTAAACCGTACAATTGCTTACCAGCTCACCCCCTTTGGTTTTATATACAAATTTCTGACTCTCAAGTCTTTTTTAGTTTTTTTTCTGAGGGTTACCGCCAGTGGTTTTGGATAAGACTCCTACTCTAATCATTTTGCTCCCACGCTTTTTTATCTCCCCTTCGTGGTCATGGCCAAACTAGTTTCGGTTTTAGATACTGACCGGTGAATGGAACCCCTGACCAAAGGTCGTCTGCCTCATGGCACCAAGTCAGTGCAGCAATTGCCTGTTTGTGGGTGGTGGTACAATAACAATATAAATCGTAGGACAAAGCCTTACAAGGAAAGGAAGGTCTGCCGCCAGTATCACCGCATAACGTATATCCCGGCTGCAATCTTTTCTTCTTCTAGTGCTGACAAACTGCACACCTTTCCATCAAATCAACCAAAGTCCTCTGGGTATCAAAATGCAGAAAAGGATGTATTCTTCAGTCCATGACCATATCCGCAGGAGATTCCTTATCATCCGATATTTAGGTGTTTCAGAACTTCGTCTCTACCAACAAAATTTAATCTTCCCTAAACGTACCGCAGCTTATCAAAGTCATCAAAAACGCCATCTTCTGTAGCTCATCCAAGTAACTCTTGAACAACACCGTTTGGTTCTTCCTTTAGACTGATAAATTGCCTCTCTGATATTTCGTCTCGCCTACCAAATCGTCTGTGCCGTTGTTGGTATGAAAGCAATGCCTCTGCATATTCAGCCTCCCCAAAATCAGGCCAATAGGTTTTCGTAAAGAAAAGTTCAGAGTATGCCAATTGCCACAGAAAGAAATTGCTGAGCCTCAGCTCTCCACTAGTCCGAATAACTAAATCTGGATCAGGGTAGCCGTCTGTGCAGTTTGTCTCAAGCTCTTGTTCAAATACCGACTCAGTGATATCTGCTGGTCTGAGTTCACCATCTCGTATTCTGTAGGCAATCTTCTGGCATGCTTGCACTATGTCATTCCGCCCACTATAGCTGACTGCAACGATCAATTTAAGCCCCAAATTCGCCTTTGTAGTTTCCACTACTTCAGTCACTAATTCTTGCAAGGAGGTTGGTAGCATGGACGTGTCCCCAACTACACATAGCCGAACCCCTTCTCTGTTGAAGAACCAAACAAAATAAAGTAATATAGCAGACGCTATGTACATTTCTCCAACAGCATATCAAGCACAGCACGCTCCCTACATAAAACAGCCAGCCAGGAATGACAGACGATACTTACGGTTGCACCAAAAGACTAAAGAACTGAAACATGCATGAATGATCAGTAATGAAACCAGAGAAACAGGTACAACCGATTAAGCATTAATTTACGTACAACATACAAAATTATCTAGCAGACTTGGAATAAATTCCAAGGATGCCCCCGGACATCAAGATTGAAGACATAGCAAACAGCCACCGCTGGTACATACTACATACACAATCAAGAATGATCTGCCAAGCATACGAAAAATTGGATAGGATGAACCCTGAATTTCCAAGACAATAATAACATTTTGAAGCATAGGAATCACAATATCCTGTATTTCCACTCGTTTGAAAATTTTTCCAGCTGTAAATCACGAAAATTGCACGCTGTACTAAGCAGTAACTGGATTCAATAAGTACTCTCAGGGATATGCAAACTCAAATTGAACCAACCACAATAATAGAAATAACGTTTCCTCAAAGGGGCATGGCAATGACCAAAACAAATTGGTCAGATGGTGCTTGATGCCACCACATGATACCAATTCCCAAGTGGCCAAGAAGCAGTCTACAGAGTCTCGTATCTCCAGAGAAATCAGACATGCACAGCCAGTAAATAACCTTGGGGTGTGTGTCCATGAAGGAAAGTGAAGGACCCATTCACCCCGACAATTAGAGAACCACGACCCCCCCACCAATCTGAAAAGTGTTGCTCTTTGAAAATTAGCTGACAATCATTCTTGGTAGGTCAAAGAAACTCAACCACAAGCAAAACAAAGAGAACACAAAGGATCACCAAGAGTTCCCAGTCCAAGGATGCAACTCAATCAAAATATCATGTTGACACTTACAGCCAATATAGCAAACATCTGAAGGTTTTTTCTTTCTCCAACATGACAAATGGAGGTGCATTCTCGAGAAGATTGAAACTAGCATAAGGTAAGAAAGAAAGCATAGGCAAAAGAAAACTAACAGATAGGAAATCCTGGGTGGACAATAAAAAGGAGCAATATTGACACACATAAGGTGGGTGCCCATCTGCTTGATCAAGATGTTTTCAAATTTTAGTTTAATTAAAGGAAAAGAGAGCAATCTATGAAAAGGAAAAGGTATTATAAATCTATCTAAGATAGAAGGAACTGCACGAGACAATTTTTCTACTATCAAATTTGTCACAATCACAACTTGCTTTATTTTGTATTCCAATCTCATGCAATTTTGTGCACCATTAGTCTTTTCAACAATTTAAGCAATCCAAGACAATACTTGAAATGTCAAAAAATCATTAATGACCTCTGCCTTAAAAAAGACAGACAAAAAACAGAGTAACAAAAAAAACGGCAAATATTATATACAGGTTTGATTCGATATTTATATATATGTATATATGGCGGTTTTGTACCATGATACCATATCATGGTACACACTCTTGTTTGCATAGATCTAGCCACCAAATGGTAAAACCAGGGTTACCAAACGCGTCGCTTCCGAAATGCTGGGAAACAAACTTTTTAAATGGGAAGGGTGCTTTCAATTTATGGGGAAGCTTGCTTTCCAGTATCGGGGGGGGGGGGGGGGGGGGGGGGGGCTTGGAGCCTTTAACAATTTTTTTTTTGCCCAATATCAGGAAAACTCGATTCTTCATCATACTTAAACCATCCCTACTACATGGCGATGCTTGTGCTCGACCACACCGCTTTGTTAAGGTGTGCAAGGGAAAGTTATCAATTGTCTTATGCCATGCAATTGAGGAACACAGAGAAGTTAGAGTTTACAAACTCTTCACCACCATCGTCATAAAAAAACCCTAATCGAATACCCAAGTTGTTTTTCCACAATATTTTTGAAGTTTTCAAAATACTGAAGTGTATCAAATTTCTTGACCAAAGGAAAAACACACGAAAATCATGAAAAATCATCAACAATAAGTAAATAGTACTTATATGCTTCTCGAGATAGAAGCAGGGTTGGCCCCCATAGATCCACAAGAATAACTTCCAATAAGCAACTTGTAATCGATTGAGAAGTCACGAAAGGCAGTCTATGCATTTTACCAAGAACACAACTAGAGAAAAAAATAGAAAATAGTCTATCATCAACTATATGCAACTTATTTTTCCTTGGGTAGTCAAAGACTTTAAGACTTGGACGGCCTAATCGACAGTGCCATGTTTCAGAGCTTGTGTCACTTTAAGCTTATGCAAGATTTACCTCTGTTGAATGTTGAATATCAATCACCGAAGGCACAGACTATAGGTAAAAGTCGCCTATACTCATTGCCCTTTGCAACGTGATTCTGCTCTACTACTCCTTAACATTAAACTTTGTTAGGATGGAATTCAAAAAAACACCTAATATCTTGAGCAAACTTTGCAACTGAAAATAAATTTTTATTTATCATAGGAACATGCAAGACATCTCTTGAAACAAAAGATCCATGATCAGCCTTAAGAGTGATATTACTAGTATTGGAGATCGACCGCATTGCTCAATTCCCAACCATAATCGATTCTGATCCTTGCTACTCCGATTCGTCTGTCACGCCCCGGTCACTTGCTGTCATATGGTGGGTGGCCCCTGTATCTAGGTACCAATTTAAGTCTTGAGCATAATTAAGAGTCATAGTCGCAAACGCCTTGGGGATCTCAAAGCGTTGGCAAGCGGTATGGTTTTTGCGACCACAAAACTAACATATAACCAAGTTTTCATTTTGATTATGCCCATCTTTAAAGTTTGATCGAGAAGATTCGCCGCCCTTAAAATTTTGAAAATTATTTGGAAAAACTATTAGTAAATCCACCAGTGTTCCTATCACACCCCCTTCCTTTGAAATTATTCTCACATCCCCTGCCTCCCTAAGAGAAGAAAGCAGTAGACATGTTTCTATATGACTGGGGGTTTACGATTTATTATCTCCAATCTCTTCTCTTGGTTTAGAAGGAGATCATAAATTTCTACGAAGGAAGACAACGCTTTAAATGTAGATACTATTGTAACAAAACTTTCATACTCAATATTTAGCCTATTGAGAGTATGGTGATCAAAATCTTTATCAAACACCGGCTTGTTTGCAGAACATGGGGAATCAGCCAAGAATTTCATGTGATTCAAGTATTCTATTATTGTGTTGTCTTGTTTGCAAACATCTTGCAGATCCTTCATCAATAAAATCCTCAATCTTGACTGAGATGCATATGTTTTTCCCATGCTAACCACTCATCACAAGTTATTGGAATATGAATAATATGTCCCAGAGATTCAGTCACCATTGCTTTTATCCAACTCAATACCAACTGGTCTGCTCTCTTCCACACTAGGTATTCTAGATTCAAGCTTGAATGATCACCATCTTTGTCATATTGATTGGGTGTAGGATGCATTCCATCAACATACTTGATGAGATCTTGCGAGTACATCATCGATTTGATCTGCGACCACCATAGTAAGTAGCTGTTTTGATCCAACTTGATCGAAACTAGGCTTGAGAATGTGTTCCACTACACAACAGGATTGGAAACAAGAGCAGCAACATTTGACAAGGAAGATGATGGGTTTGCATTGCCGAAAGCCATGACCAATAAGGAATGAACACAAAAGAACAAGATTAGAGCCTAGGCTCTAATACCAAAATAAGTTGGAAAAGAAACCCACATAACCATGAATCTTCTATCTATCTATCTCAAGACATAGAGTTACACCCCTTTTATAATTGCTGACATATTTTACAACATTAGGAGAAGAAATAGGAGATGAAACCAATGTTGTTCGTATCGTTACTTTTTAGAAAAACGATATGATACACACTCGTATCGCAATACGAGTGTGTATCTTATCAGTATTGTATGATAGGGTCCTGTATCGTATGATACACAACGTATTGTACGATACAGTGTCAGCGCACTTTAAAAATGACTGAATCATAATTTGTTCTTTTTGGATTTTAAATACCGCCTGAGGGCAGACTCCCTCATTTGTGTAGAGATCATTAAAGGGGTATTCATGCACCCTAGCAGTCGTGAGTGTGATTTGGGGGTCGATCCCTGTGCAAGGGCGAGGACTTTTGCAGTTTTCTCAAGTAAGAGTGCATTTTCACCCAATTTTCACTCAAGAAAGTGAGATAAGGTAAAAAATCATTGTTTTTTGTTTCATTTGTGTATGATTGAAGTTGAAGTAGGGTAAGCTCCATTCTTTTTTTAAGGTTGTAAAAGATATTACTTTACTTTTAGTTTTTTTTACCCTTAATCTCATTTTGTGTGCCCTTAGGACTCAAAAATTGTCCCTAAGTGTACTATTGAACATTGTTTTACATCTTTGTGGTGATTAGATTTAGTAATATGTGCTTTAGGAGGTCGATGGAGGGTGGAGGTCTTGGAGGATGCCTCTCGAAGGATCCTACATTGAAATATTGTACACCAGTTGATTTGGAGAAGTGTAACTTTTATGGTTTTATAATGCATGGGGGATTATATAGATTTAAATGTCATGTTGTGGGGCACAGAAACTCCATAGTGAAATTATGTACAAATCGCATTCCTATTGATATTCATGTTGAGCTTCTTACTAATCTTATAGAATATGATAAAAGAAAGAAACGAGTACGTGCAGCATTTGCGGAAGAGAAATTTTCATAGGTGATCCCTAATTCAGAAGATGAAAATGATTCATCATCATCTCAAGTCATTGAACAATGCAATAGACGAAGGAAATCATTGAGTTGAAGTTTAACACTGAAGATGACGTTTATTATATGTTTTTGAACTCTAGCTTTATGTCTTACCCTTTGACATGACATTCTGTAACTAAAAAATGTAGCTTTAACTTTTGCAATGACTTATGAAAACATTTTGGCTTTTGAATGTATCATTATTTTGTCTTAATCGATTGTATTTGTGGTGATTAAATGCATGATGGATGCACAACCAAATGCATGGTTCTTTAATGTTTAAGATTTAGTTAATCTTATTACATAAATAAATTATGTTCTTGTATTATAAGATTTTTAAAGAATTTTTTAGTGAAATTTATGATTTTTTATGATACAATATGTATCTTACTTTGCGGCCGACCGATACGGGTTACGATACGATACTTACAACCTTGGATGAAACTTATTTGCACCCAACAGGTTTACAAGAGTTCAGATTTTCTAACTGATTTTCCCTACAACTTAAAACTTTTTTTTATCTCTATTGTCTTTAACCACATTACACAACTTCCTTCTAGAGTCTTCTTCAGCATTTGGATCAGATAGGGCTGAATCTGGACATTTTGTAATCTTATCCAACCTAACGATAGTTGGATCTGGATCAGCTAATTTCTTCACAGAGTGAACTGCTTGAAAGAGCAAAATAGCCTCAATAGGTCAATTTGTTTGTAAACCATCCAAAAAATCAGGTAAGGCCTGACTAGGAAAGGCTGTTGCCCAGCCCTAGAGCCAGAACAGACCATAGGGCCAACATGAATATCGCCTTCCCTAGCTAATAGTAATGCTTAGGTCAGTTCCTTCCTTTCTTTTGGTAAGTACAGGCTTTACATAAGTAAATTGAATCTCTGAATATCTCACTCTTGGATAGGTATAGGCCTCACAAGATATGCGTTATGACTTCTTTTTTCATTTTCTAAGCAAGTTGAGGGACCCCTCAGTGATGATAGTGAGACCTAACCATCCAGCTATCTTATTCAACCCTTTGTAATATAGCTGGTTGCACAAATTGATCTGCATTTCCTCCACCATTTTCATGCATCAATTCCCTTCTTCCGCTTGCAAGGATAAAACCAAACTATCCACATTACAACCCCTCTAGCAAGTTCCCCAACTTTTTAGCAGTCATCAACATGAACAATATGAAACATGTGCAAGGAAGTAGTGTCTACTGTTTGCTCTCTGAACCACGCATCTTTTATGAAACTCTTGCATGATCCAATATAACTGATTGTTTTCAAAGACCTCCCATGATGAAACAACCTGATCCAACATCCCATGATTCTTGCATCTATCCAGAAACTTGCAGGATATACAAGCTTTTGGCAGAAAACTTCCAGTTATTACATCACAAAACCACATCAATGAACTCCGCCCTCCCCAATAAATTATGAATTCACCATGGAAACATATGAAAGGCATTGAAAATGCACTAAAATATGTTTTTGAAAATTCACTGAATCAATCTTAACAGTGGGAACCGGGGGGCACTACTTATTCATGTTGATGTGGCTAAGAACTTGTTCTTGGCCTTTCATTGAATCAATCTTAGCCCTGTTAAACAGTGGGAACAGGGAAATTTAATTGTGCATGTTGTTGTTACTAACACATGTTAGTGGTTTTTCATTGAGTCAATCCTAGACATCTTAACAGTGGATACTAGGAACACTACTTATTCATGATGATGTTACTAAGATCGTGTTAGTGGTTTTTAATTGAATCAATCTGGACATGTTTAACAGTGGGAACTAGGAAAATTATGTATTCATACTGATGTTACGAAGATCATGTTGGTGGTTTTTTTCTGCATGTACGTATTCACATAAAAATTTCGAAGGTTAAAACATAAAATCATAGGCCACAAAAAGTGCCCAAAACTACAATAGGGTAGTTACAGAAACCTTACTGCATAACCCATTCAATGAATATAAGGGGTCAGCATAAGCATACCTTTTAAAGGTATCAAGCTCATTCCTGAGTACGCTTTCAAATAATCTCACTAAAATGTTGACCTCCACCTAAAGATCAAGAGCATATCAAATGAATCACCATCATCATGATAAAAGGATTCAAAAAAGAAAAGGACAAATGTCCACACACACACACGCATAATGCAACCTCAGAAACATGGTATGTCTTTGGTTAGGAACAGAGGCAGGCTCGTGATTCAATCCTAGAGTCAATTGATTGTGTCTATCAAGGCCTGGTTGAGCAGCATGAATCTATAAAAGAACACCCAACTGACTGAGACTAAACGATGCAGGCCACTGCATGATGCATCAGGCTTGAGTGTGGCAATATATATATAAAAAAAAAAGACTTAAAATTGACCGATTAAGATTTGGTATGGGATTTTGCTTGATTTAGAAGGCCTTGACACGGGTTTGTTCAAGTTTGGTTGAGTAAACATAAGCGAATTTATGTTAGACTCGGCAAGTACTCGAACGCATATGTCAGCTCAAATTGGTGGGACAGATGTCACGTGAAATCAAGTCCTTTTAGTCTCTGGTAAGAACATACAAACGCACGAACAATCGATCAGAAAGCTCCTAGAATACACAGAAATTGGTGTGTTGACTGCAATTGGGTTGTAGAGCAGAAGAGTGGGTGAAGAGGAGGAGGGGGAGGGGCAGAGCTGACTCACTTTGGGCCTGCTCCAGTTGTCGAGAGAGAAGGCGAAGACGGTGAGGACACGGATTCCCCAGGCACAGGAGAGTCTGAGCACCTCCCTGAGCGCCCTGACTCCAGCCTCGTGGCCTGCGGCCATGGGCAATCCCCTCTCCCCTGCCCACCTCGAGTTTCCGTCCATGATGATCGCCACATGCTCAGGCAGACAACCCTTCCGAAGCACCTCCGGCAGTCCCCGCTCTTCCTCCTCTTCTTCTTCTTCCACGCCTCTTCCTCCTTCTCCTCCTCCTTTCCAGGCGGAAGCTTTCGCCCTAGACGCCAATGGTCTGGGAAGACGATATTGCCAGACGTGTCTTCCCGATTCGTGAGGAGACGATCGGGCGGATAAGAGCCGCACGCCTCCCTTCCAATCGAGGGAGAACCTATTCCTCATCGCTACGTAGGAGGCCACCATCGGGCTTGAAAGAAGCATAGCTCGAATTTGAGCCTCAAGGGGAAGAAACAAGCAACAAGCTAGGGTTATATAGAGACGAGGTTCACATTCGGTAGCATAGCAACGTACAACTTATTTTATTTTCTGGGCAATTTTCAAAATGCCCGGACCAAAAGTTTCACAGATTTCAGTAGCTGGGATAGCAACATTTGAGGAAGTGAGAACTGCCAAATCCTGGATTTGGCAGCTACCACCTCTGTGGATTTCATTCTTTAGTGTAAATAAAAAGGTGAGAGGACCTCACTTCCCCTCCCAAATGCATAAACACCCATCCCAGCTATCAGTTTCCAAACGACCACCACAAGGTAGTTTGACCAAGTTTTTTCCAAATGCATTCTCCTATCCCAGCTCCTAGTTTCCAACAGGGCCTTATATGATTGTTACCATAGTTGCTGCATTGGTAGTTGATACAAAACTTGCCCTATAAACTATAATCAAAAGTATTGAATGTCTAAGAAACACCTCCCAATTACTTGAGAAATGTGTAATATCCTACGAAAAAACATGTTTCTATTGCATTATATACGAGCATCAAGCATGTTTCTGGTAACGTTTCTATACACAAGCACCTATTTTATTTTATAAAGATTTTTTTTATTAAGATTTTTAATCTATAATAAATTATTATATACTAATGATTAATTACATTTGACTATTTTAATTTATAAGTATCTTTATGAAAATATGTAATTCATATTAATTGTTTAGAAGTTGATACCAATTTTTTAGATACCTTATCAATGTTTATTAAAAACTCATATCGATGTTTTTTGGGAGTCATATCAACATTTAGTTCGAATAAAAAATATATTTTAAACTTTTTAAGCATTCATGTATCCATATCAATACTTCATACCCATACTAATGTCATTACCCATTTCTGGCAACCATGACTGTTACAGCCAAACTTGTTAATTATTTCTTAGAAAACTTTATCTTCTAATTAGAAAATGTGCTTTGAATTTATTTGTTATCTTGCCAAAGAGTATTTTATAAAAAGTTGCTTAGCATTTGGATTATTATACATAATCCCATGCTTTTACATTTTACATTCCAAGAACATGCTTGGTCTTTGTTTAGTAAAATAAAGTGACTGAAATGCTTTCATTGTTTATTTGTTTAACAAAAACCCATAGGATGAGTTGTTTTATTAGATAGTTTTCAATTTAAGGACCGGTAAATATTTGTTAACATGTGGATCTTGTCAAGTCATTCTTGCACAAGGAGGTGAAGCAAAGGAATAAACGAGCTGATAAGAATTCCGGCTCGGCCAGGAAAGTGCGGCAACAACGGAAAGGAAGGAGTGATACTGATTGCCATCAACCCCGAGAAATAGAAGTAAGAAAAAAAAAAAGGTCCTGCTGACCTTTATAGTGAAGTAAGAAAAAATCAAATCAATGTCCATTGGCGTATAATGCGGGAGAAAACTAATGCTAAAATTGAACAATGAAAGAATTGATACTTTCACCATTCAATTGTTTGAGTTTTTACTTGTTGATGTTGGATTAAAAATCCACTCAAAACTAAAAGAGGGTCAAATCCATGCTCTTGTTAAATTGTTAAGATAAAAAACAAAACATAACTTTAATGTGAAAGTGATACCTGAATTCATAGCGCTCTAGTTGATCGTTGACGGGTATGATCTTCTAGAACTTGTATATCTCACCATTTTTCTTTCTCTAAACCTAATGAGAGAGGGACTGAATTCTCTGTCTGACTTATGGGGAGCCTGCAAAGAGGATCATGATATAAGGTTTGGAAACCATAACCTAATGTGTTTAAGAGTCCGTCTTCAATTCAGCCCATTACAAATTTGTAGACAGGGAAGATCTCTCTACATAGTGTATCATACTGTATGAGATACCACAGGGCTCATCCTGATTGGATTACATGAATCGGGCCTGAATCTAAGACAACCTTATAATGTGTGGTTCGACATATATAGGCCTACACAATTTTCTAACAATCTCTCACTTGGGCCACATATGTAACCTTATAATCACACATTGTAACCTTATGAGCTCAAAAATATTGTCTTATCAAGTGATATCTTTACCAATCCAGTCAATTGATCATATCAACATAGAACCAAAGTGATCTTCGTTACAAATAACGTAATTGGACTCATCAATGATCACATCTATTGACACAACCAAATGACATGGATAAGTATAGATGTGAAGCATGAAAATTACATGCAATGTGATCAAATATGTCTATTTTCAACTGGTCCTACTGAAAATTTTAGTGAGATCACAACATAATGAGTATAGAATGAAACTAAAACTTTAACTTTATACCAAAGTGGCAAAAGATAACTTTATTATATCATAGAATATCCAAATACAAACTCCCACTAAACTAATATATCATAAAATGATAAAACACCCATGTGTGCAGTATGCTCGTGAAATACCTTGGGTGGCAAACCTTTAGTAAGCGGATGCATAATCATAGAGTTTCTGACAATATGTTATATCGATATCTGATAATTATGCACTCTTTCTTTAACAATAAGGAACTTAATGTCAATATGCTTTGACGTCAATGAGTTTCTATTGTTATTGGAATACAACACTACTGAATTATTGTCACAAAATAACTTTAGCAATCTTTCAATATTATTCAAAATCTGCAACCCTATGATAAAATTGCATAGTCATATCGTATGGTTGGATGCCTCATAACAAGCCATGAATTCTGTTGCCATGGTGGAAGAAGCAATGAGTGTCTGCTTGTCACTCCTCCAGAAAATAGCGCCCCCGACCAACAGAAAAACATAGCTTGACGTGGATCTGCAACTGTCTTGGCATCTCGCAAAGTCAGAATCAGAATACCCAATGATCTCCAACTAATCTGACTTCCTGTATGTGAGCATGTAACCTTTTGTTTTTTGCAAATACCGCAAAACCCGTTTGCGTGCTTTCCAATGATCCATACCTGGGTTACTAAGATATCTGCCTAACATCCCAACAATATACGCTAAATTCTGACGCGTACATACTTGAGCATACATTAGACTCTCACAACAGATGCATAGAAAATATGTTTCATGGCCTTCAATTTAAACTAGTGTTTGGGGAATTGAGCGAGACTAAACTTGTCTCCTTTAGCAACGGGAGTATCTCCTGATTTGCAATCCGTCATGCCATATCTTTCTAGAATCCTTTCGATATAGCTCTTTTATGATAATCAAAGAATACCCCAACAACGGTTTCGATATATCTGGATCCCTAATACAAAAGTGGCGTCTTCAAGATCTTTTATTTTAAATTTCTTTGTCAGAAATCTCTTAGTTTTGTGCAGTATGCCTATATTATTACTGGCAAACAATATGTCATTCACATACAAAACAAGGCAAATATATTTACTCTCACTGAACTTATAGTATATGCATTCATCAACCACATTCATCTCAAAACCAAACGAGAGGACAACTTGATAAAATTTATTATACCATCGATGGGAAGCTTGCTTAATTCCATAAATGGATTTTTTTTAGTTTGCAAACCATTTTCTTGGCATCGCATGAGACAAAATATTCTAGTTGGACCATGTATATTGTCGCATCGATGTTCTCATTAAGGAATGTAGTCTTAACATCCATCTGATGCAGCTCTAAGTCATAATGAGGTATAAGTGGCATCATTATCCTAAAAGAGTCTTTCGTAGAAACTGAGAAGAAAGTCTATGTGTAGTCAATGTCTTCTCTTTGAGTAAACTCTTTTGCAATAAGATGAGCCTTATATTTTTTCATATTACCCTTTGAATCTATTTTCTTTTTAAATATTTATTTATAATCAATGGGTTTCACACCTTCAGGTAATGGGACAATATCCCGTACGTCATTGTTCTTCATGGATTTAATCTCCTCATGCATTGCTTCAATCCACTTTTGAAAGTTAGAACTTTGTGTGGCTTGATGGAGGTTTATTTGATCATCTTCCATTAGGCCAGTATCACTCTCATGTTCTTATAGAAAGACAATATAATCATCTGAAATTGTCGTTCTTCTCTCTCTAGTGAATTTCCTTAATGGCATTGGTTCTTGAGGTGTTTCTCGAGGTTGTTGAGTTTGAACTTCAAGAGTAAAATCTTGATTTTGGATAGGAAGATCTAAAGCATTACTTTGGTCCGAATTTATGGGAACAATGTCTGGAATGGAAATCTGATCATTGTCTTCCACAACTGTAAGAAGAGAAAAAGACTCTTCTTCAAAAGCAATATCTTTTACTTTATCACTCTCCCCAAACTCAGCACCCTCAAAGAAACAAGTGTTTTCCATTTCGAAAAATGACTTATTCACAGGGTCATAAAACTTATAGCCCTAGGACCTTTCAGAATACCCAACAAAATAACAGCTAACCGTTCTGGAATTCAGTTTTTTTTCATATGGCCTATAGGGCCTAGTCTCAGCTGGACATCCCCAAATATGAAAATATTTTATACTAGGCTTTTGGCCTATCCATAATTCATATGGGGTATTGGTTACTGCTTTAGAGGGCATCATGTTCAAAACATAGGCTGCAGTTTTTAATGCTTCTCCCTAGAGAGACTCTGGTAAGGTAAAATGAGAAATTATACTCTTTACCATATCCTTAAGAGTCATGTTTCATCTTTCAGCAACACCATTCATGCTAGGAGTGCTTGACATGGTATACTGAAAGACGATCCCACGTTCCTCTAAGAATTTAGCAAAAGACCCTGGATGTTGTTCACCTGATCCATCATACCTGCTATAATACTCACCACCACGGTCAGATCTGACGACCTTAATAAGATTTATGGCAAATAATTTTGACCAATGTGTTTATATTTGAAAAAGTGTGAGCAAATTCTTTTTTTGACTAAAAATGACAATGAAATGATTGTCAAAACTAAGTCATAGTTAAATTCACAGTTTGAGATGAAAGACATAAGAGAGACATCATATGTTCTTGGAATTAAAATCACTCGAGATATAAAAACTAAATTTTTGAGCTTAAGTCAAGAAAGATATATCAATTATATAGTCAATAAGTTTTAAATGAGTGATTGCAAGCCACTAAGAACCCCTGTAGTAAAAGGGGTAAAATTAAGTAAAAATCATTGTCCAAGTAAATGATAAGAAATATTGAATGTCCTTTATGCATAAGTTGTTGGAAGCTTGATGTATGTTATGTTATGTATAAGGCTTGATATCAGCTTTGTTGTTAGTCTCGTTAGACGCTACTTGAGTAATCCTGGTTGGCCTCACTAGCAAACAGTGAAGAGAATATTTAGATGGTTAAAAGAGAGTATTATAGAAATCTAAGTAAGAGCTGCGATAATGAAAATTTAGAGAAGTATATGGTAGCAAAGAAGGAAGCTAAAAAAGTAGTTCGAAACGTGATGTATAAGGTATATAAGGAGGTTTATGACAAGTTGGATACCAAAGAGGGCGAGAAGGATATTTATAGGCTTGCAAAGATGAGAGATAGGAAATTGAGGGATCTGGGTATGGTTAGATATATCAAAGATGAAACGCAAAATGTTTTAATCAAAGATGAGGAGATTAAGGAGAGATGAAAAGATTATTTTGATAAGCTATTTAATAAAAGTCATGCTCAGGATCTTGGAGACTTCGTCATTCCTTTTCATGAGATGAATCATGACTTCATGTGCAAGATTCAAAAGAAAGAAATTGCAGAGGCTTTGAAGAAAATAAAATCAAGAAGGGCAATTGGCCCAGATGGTATACCTATCGAGGCTTGGAAATGCTTGGGAGAAAAAGGTTTAGAATGGTTGACAAATCTTTTTAACAAGATTTGGTGGATAAATAAGATGCCTAATGAGTGAAGGAAGAGTACTTTGGTGCCTCTATATAAGAATAAGGGTAATATATAAGATTGCATAAACTATCGTGATATAAAACTCATGAGTCATACTATGAAACTTTGGGAGAGGGTGATTGAGTCTAGGTTGAGGAAAGTTGTCATGATATCGGAGAATCAATTTGGTTTTATGCCTGGAAGATCAACTATGGAAGCTATACATCTTCTTAGACAACTTATTGAGAAATATATAAAGAGAAACAAAGATTTGCATATGGTTTTTATTTATTTGGAGAAGGAATATGATAGAGTACCTAGGGACGTTCTCTAGTGAACAATGATAAAGAAAGGTGTTTCTCTCAAGTACATTAGTATAATTAAAGATATGTATGAAAGAGCAGTAACCAATGTCCGCACTTGTGGAGGGGTGACAACCAATTTTCCTATAACGGTTGGGTTACATCAAGGATCTGCTTTAAGCCATTTCCTATTTGCTATAGTGATGGATGAGCTTACGAGATCAATTCAAGAAAATATGTCGTGGTGTATGTTGTTTGCTGATGATATTGTTTTGATTGATGAGTCTAGAGTTGGGGTTAATGCTAAGTTAGAATTATAAAGACAGACATTAGAAGCAAGAGGTTTTAAGTTAAGTAAGAGTAAGACAATATATGGAATGTCAGTTTAGTAAGCAACGTAGTGATGAGAGTGTAGTGAAGCTTGGTGAGCAAGAAATATCGATGGATGATTGTTTCAAATATTTGAGATCTATCATTCAAAAGTATAGAGAAATTGAGAAGATGTAAATCATAGGATAAAGGTTGGGTGGATCAAATGAAAAAGTGCAACTGGAGTATTGTGCGATCGTAGAATGTCATTGCGGTTGAAGGAAAAGTTTTATAAGATGACTATTAGGACCGCTTTACTATATGGTATGAAATGTTGAGCGGCCAAAAGACATTATATTCAAAAAGAGATGTGTATACTTAGATGGATGTGTGAAAATACAATAAAAGATAAGATTCGCAATAAACCCTTGGTGGGGAATGAAAAGCTCCAAAAGTTTGGTGTGCATATGAATTAGATCAAAAGGTTTAGTGACTTTTTGAAAAATTCCCATTAATATACTTTCCAAGCACGCTCAAAGAACGGTGGGCAACCGTTGAGCCCAAGGTGAAGTTATCGTTATGCATTTCTGATATATACAGGTACAAAAAATGCGTTAAATGCGTTTGATACATATTTACGATCTTAAAAATGCAGTTCCAAGAAACAAGGCGGGGGAAGTGCGCTTTTTTTTTCCTGCAGTCGATGGTAATCTTGGAAAGGCAGGTAACATGGGTTTTGGGTACCCTAATTCCTAAAGCAATGATGTAGATTCTCACGAATCCTTGGACGAATATATTAGCCCAAAGCCTAGACCTATTTTAATGATCTTGTTGCATGCCAGAATGTGTTGTCGAGGCTGCCAACTACATGCAGTGTTTTGGCTACATCATTGCTCCCACAAGTTAGAGAGCATTAGAACACTGGGGGAAAACCCCCAACACACCTCAGATTCAAGGCTCCCAAAACAGAGCAGAATCAGTTTTTTTCCCGGGGAATCTTCTAGGCCACTTCTTGCCCCTTTTCAAGCATGCATGTGTGAGTTGCACACACGTGTGCACATGCCATGTCTGGGATAGTACGCCCTCTCTTTAAATGCGGCTTGCCGTCAACTGAATATTTGATGCTATGCTTGGCCCGGCAGCCCTGGAAATGAAATCTAAACCAAAGCCAAAGCCGATTAATCAGAAACTTTCCGCTGGTTTAGCATCTGGTATCCAAGCAGTGTAAAAATTATATGTAACTACGGCGAGACTGCCTCGGATCATGCCATACCATATCAAGCAAATTAACTGCAGTAACTGATACAAAAGCCACACTCCAAGAACTCGGCCGTGCAGAAAACTGTATCTCACCCAATCAGGTGATTCCCAACTAAAGTTAGGCAAGAGAGACAAAACTTCAATCTTACTGCAACAAAATTGCAGACCCACTTGGGATTTTGCAGATAATCATACAAAATTAATTATAAAGAATAATGGAGAACTTGATGAACAAAACCAACTACTAGCACTACCAAAAACAAGCTAGAGCAAATCACCAAGTCACTCACGATTAATCCCAGCTAATTTTTGTCGGTGTTCTTCCATCAATCTCTGAAATTCCTTTTGACTTGCTGCAATGAGACCTTTCACTGTGTCAAATGTAGTCAGGCGGATGCTGCAAGAAAATAATGGAGCATGTAAGGACTCATCACCCTAGTAAAGTTTTTACTTACAAAATGAACAATATGTAAGGAAAAAAGACCTGCTGTTTGGTAGAGTTTTCAAAGCATTGGGCACAAAACCCCTATACAAGCCAACAATCCCGTCACGTGCCACAATACCTACTTGTCAATCAGGATATCAAGATTTCATTCATCAGAAAATTGCAAATAAGATCACTATATCACGTGTCATAGCAACCTAAGGAAGACAGGCCAGCAACTTAATGCATCTAAAGAAACACAATTATGTGGATCCCCACACATTTAAGGGATGAAGGAACTGAAGCGTTTTGCATGAAGTTCATATGTGATTAAACAGATACATTACATATAAAAAACAATACATGCAGAAGTTGGAAACCTTTTTGGAGATCAAAATCTTTAAAAGTAATTTATTTTGTTGATGCAAGCAGAATTGGATGAAAAAGAGAGTGCTACTGCAACTCATTTTCCACTTGTTAAACAAGATTGCATGCATGCCTAAAACAGGATGACACTTAACAATGATAAAGAATTAATTTTCTCGCTTTACCCAAAAAAAACGAAAGAACAAAAGGAAACTTAACAGTATAAAACAAGTCAATGAGCTAGACTAAATTCCTAGACACTACTCTATAAGTTAGCAAGTTCTTATATCATACTTTAGAAATAACTTTTTTTTTTCAGAAGTTTAGTTAAATTAAGATTTTTCATTTTTTGGTCAAGTGGAGCTACTTATTGTTTCTTAATGGAATAGTATTTTGCTGTCTTGCTTTAGGTAGCTCCATTTATGGATAGCATTTCTTCATTTATTTTGAGTAGGCTTCTTCTATGCAACAAATATTGGAAATTTTGCCTATCTTACAAATACTGCAATATTAGCATGATAAAACACTTATGTTTTTACACTTTACACTGTTTAATGTTCTGCATTTCCTAATACCTTCTCAAGATTTTCCACAAAAAAAAATATTTTGATTTAGTTTTGCATAATCAAAAAATGAAAAAACTTAAAATTCTTGGATATTTAGGGTTTAGGGTTGGACTGATTTAGGATTAGATGATATCACTTCTCCAAAACTTGTTAAAATTCTCAAAATTTTATTCCAAGTTCTACATATATAAAAAGTTAAGAATATTGCCCATGAGGGCTTTGCTCCTCGGGTAACAGCCACTTTTGAATGTCACCAAGCTGAAGGGACATCACAAGATCGAAACCCACAGCTGCATGTCCCTTGCTGCAACATTGAAGCTGGGTGTACTGCTTGGTGAGCAATGGGGACCTGAGCATCTTGGCTTGTTGCATAGCCCTATGTATATAATGATTTGCTCTAAATACTTGACAATGAGATTACCTAAAGGTCCAAAAATTCATCAACTACATAAAGAAGGGAATACAATGCCTAAGGTGCAGACAATTGCATAAAAAAGAAAAAGAAAAAGTAGAAATACTTCAAGAATAATAAGTTGTAATCAAGTGACTCTTCCTCCCAAACAACTAAAATAAAATTACATTACCTGGAAAGGCATCGAGTACAGTTCTGTAGGGTGAGACTCTCATTTGCATTTGCCTTCTCACAGTATCTAAAGGGTAACACATGAAAGTGGCAAGGGTTGCTGAGACCATTGCAGTTGCAAGTGATGATTCAGGTCGTTTTTGGTACTTTTCAGGAAGAGATTTCTTAATCCTAAAAACAAAAGAATCATTTCAATCTTACATAACTTAAATTATAGCTATGAACTTGATCATAATATAAAATCCAGAAAGATGTAATCTCACAAGTCAAAAATACAAAAGTTGACAGCAATATAGGGAGCTATGCTGAGAAGAGAAGGTCCAAGACCACCATATAAGGAAGCTATTCCTTCATTTCTTAACATGTTTAGAGCAACCTGAAATGAATTGTTGCCTAATTTTAAGTTAACGAAGTACCAAATAAAAGTAGAGAAACAAGAAAGAAACAAAAGATTACTAAATTTCACATCAGAAAAACAACTATAGAAATCTAGGTCAACAATTTAAACCTGAGTCATTGTTTTGCAGCCTGGCTCAATCGCCAACCTTAACCTTAGAACATCCAAAGGGTAGGTTACCTGCCAAAAAGTTATCACCTAACATATAAAATTAAACAAGTACAAAAGACTGATTTTTCTCAAGAATCATCTTGCAACTTACAAGAGTAGCTGTCATGCCAGCACATGCTCCTGCAACCAATCTGCCAACAACAGACAGCTCCTCTTCTTGCCCTTTAATAAGTTTCTACAAAAGAAAATGGAACATATTGATGGCCATCACTTTAATAGCAATTGTTAAAAAAACAAAAATGGATTTAAGGTCACCAGTTGACAAGATCTAAGCACGGATTGCATCAAACTGAAGAAGCTGAATCTTAAACTTAGTATAACTCCCATTTGGCATTTTTTTGTTCTGTATTTTCTTAATTAGTGACTACAAAATTTGAATCCAGGATCCGTTGGCCAAGTTGGCATAACTTCCATTTGGCAGAAATGTTGGAACAGTATTCCCTAAATCTATTTTCTTCTTTTCTTTTTTATAACACATAGCAGGACTGAGAAATCTTAAACTAGTTGCCATGCTTCATAACCAATACATAAAACTGCCTTAGAAATCAGTCTAGAAAACTGGAATACGCCACTAACAGATCACAATGATAAAATGAATATAAAGAAGTTGTTCTTCACTAACAAAATGTTGAAAATTAAAAAGCAAAAAACATATTGACAAGTAGTAACAAATGAATGCCCCCACAAAGCAACTAGCATAGACCATCAAATGGCTATTGTAGAAGAGAGATGTTGTGCGCTAAAAGGCAGTTGAAAAATTAAAGATAATAAAAACACCATATCGACAAGTTCTGGATCAAAACAAATCTGTTCCACCAGCCAGACTCTAGTACCTTGTATACTTCATATGAAAACAGCTGCACAGCACTATATGGAATGACTCGTATGACCTGAAAATTGAAGCAAGACAAACAACTAATGTTTTGGGTTAATGAAAAAGGCATTTGTATTCAATGAGGCAGCTAATATGCATGTCCAGCATACCTGAGGAAGATTCCCTTTCCAGTAACCTTTAATACCTTCTTCCTTTCCTATCATTGTTAATGCCTGATATCGTATAACATCAACAGGTGATCTCATACTAGGGAAATTAAACTATGGACTTAAATAAAAACGATAAAATCATAAGAGTTGTTCTCTATTTTTCTTCCAGCAAAACATTGCAGATGCCTAATCATATGCAGTGCAAGAAGATGTCTTTTAGTTTATTTTTCCTGTTTTGTTTGCAAGATGAAAATGCCAGAAGCAAATGAAAGCTCACAAGGAAGATGAAACAGACAATACATATTCATTAAAATGGAGACAAAAGGTTCACTTTTATACTTTTCTTTTCTGTTTCCATCTTTAGATATAATACAATTATCTAAACAGGAGATCAATATTAAAAAGGTCAGAAAGGAGATCCAGCAAAATAGCAATACGTATAACATCTGATGATCATGAAATAATAGGGACTAGAAACAATTTATACTAAACAGAAAAGCAAAGACTAAAAAATAATGAAAAACAAAAAAGATCATGGCATTGATTGGTTCACTATGATTTCAATTATGTAAAACAAGATAGGACCAAGAACCTTTGGAAAACTTTTAGAAACTGATACTTGTTATCTGTCTTTTTTCCATAATATTATTGAAATTAAAAACACTTTAAATAAAGAATTGCAAATGTCAATTTAGTTTAGGACATTTAGCTATTCCATAAATTGTATATGCTTGATGGGAATTCTGAATATCGTTTGAAGCAAGAAGAGACACAAGGTAAAATTCAGCAACAGTTGGATGTTCACATTTATGAAGCAAAAAGTAGCTGAATACTTGACAAAACTTGGTCTGTTCGGCAAAGTCAAATTCAGTAGCTCATCCTCATCGATACAACTCATGCGGATGCATTTCAAGAACAAGATAGTTGGTAATCTAATAAAAAAGTTGAAATACAGTGAAACATATGCAACATAAATGACACGTCTTATAACCAAACCATGTTCATTTGATGGTCTAATAGCGGTCTTAAACTTAAAGGCAAGCAAGCGGCATGAAAAGATAAATACCCAAAAAGCATTGAAAGGGAAAAGAAAAAGGATACCATAAAACAACATCCTAAGTCATGTTTTATGAACCGGTGGCATGAAGTAAGCACAATGGATGGAGCAGCTAAGTTTGAAAAAATCTGTACGCTTAAATGGATCATTTGGCTATGCTTCCACCAAGATCTCCAGAATTATCAGCCAAGTCAGATATGGGGAAAGAAAAAAAGAAAAAAACAAAAGATAAAAAGGGCCCAATACAGCTTGCAAGTCATTAGGTAGAGAGACCAATACTAGTGAAACGTACTTATAGCCATTCAGCAACTTTCTCAAACACATTGGCATTTCTTTGTCTATGCAAATGCATGCTACGCATTCGTGTTTGTTTTATTTCCTTAACGGGGTTTTACAATTCAAAGTGTAATCCATTTCACGTGTCCGTTTCAGAGATGAGTAGTAAGAGATGAAGCTCAAATTTTGTTTACAGCCAACATGGTTAGCCCAACGACGGGAAGACGACACCAAAAACTGAGAGAAAGAATGTATGTAATGTAATAATATGCACCATCTCTATTCGAAAGCAAAGGCACCAGGAACAGACCTCAAGAAACCCGATGCCCTTCTTTGTACTTCCTTCGACAACCCGCAAACCATGAGTCTGGAAGAACAGGGTACCCACCAAAAAAATGAAAGAGAGAAGACAGAGAAAAAAACAGACAAAAACCAAGTTAGACCATAGATGGGGAGTTAAAGAAGATGAGAAGGCGGGAAGCAGAGAGAGAGAGAGAGAGAGACCTGCATGAGGAGCTTGACTCTATCGAGAGGGGCGGTGACGGTCTTGGCAGCGGCACCGGCGAAGGCGCCGGCCGAGAAGAGGGCGACATCCTTGGGCACGAAAGACAGCAACGCCAATGGGTGCTTCAGGAACTGCTCGGCGCTCGGTAAATCCTTGGAACAACTCGCCCCGCTCTTCTTCCTATCCTTCATCTCCTCCTTGTCGATGAGAAGGGATGCGAAGCGTCCAATTTCCCCATTCTTCAGACCCACCTTGGGCTCGCCCGAAGAAGAGGAGGAGGAGCAGAAGGGCTCGCCGGAGCTCCCTGAATTATCACACCGTAACGGTTGAAACCCGGGGATTTGCCGCCATTGCAGCACGCCTTCTCTCATCGAAGCAGAACCACCGGTTCAGTATGTCCCAGAGAGAGAGAGAGAGAGAGAGAGAGAGAACGTTGGCGTTGTGAAGATGTGGGCCTCCGGATTTTCTAAATCTGCGCGCCCCCGCTCGTTCCGTGCCTCAGCGCATCTGAAGATCTTTGGGTTATTTACAGCAACGTACCCAATTATTCTCATCCATTCAAATTTTACCTAAATAATTTCATAATTCAAATGCATGTTTAATTTTCATTTTCAATTATTCAAAAACACATCCACCAACAATTGAGTTTGTAGCCCAAAAGGAGTTTGGCGTAGTGGGATGGGGGCCTAAGCCGCTACGCTGGCGATTGAGGTTTAAATCTCTTGGGCCGACTCTCTTGGGTTAAGGGGTAAGCCCAGGAAGTTTTAAGCTGCTAGGTCAACGACTATAAATACTACAGGCATATCTTATTATATTTTAATTTTATTTCATTAAAAAAAAACCATTTTAACATTAAAATATTAAAACATATTTTTTATTGATTAAAAAATAAAAAACCATTTCCTTGTGTTCATTTTTTGAAAAAAAATTCAAACATTATTTATCATATGCATATGAAATGTTTGACATGCTCCTCTCTCTCTCTCTCTAAAAAAAAAGTTTCCCATTATTCTTTAAAAAAAAAAATGCTGTGCAATGTCTATTTTTCCCTTTAATTTAAACCATAAAAATCGGTTTGGTCACTACCTAAAACTAAACCCGAGCCCGACTCGGATCAGGTTTCACATTGGAATATCCAATCCGACCCAAATATGTTTTCGAATTCATAATTTCTTATCAAATTCGTCCAAATAAATTCAAGTTGGTTAGATATCCAGCCCAAACCCGAACCATTGACATCAATTCCACCATACCTGGGTTTAGTTAACCATAGTTACTTGATTTACATTTGTTAAATTTTCTCTCTCAGCACCAACTTAGCTCACACGAGCTTAGTGAAGGTTTGCAACATGATCTTGTTAATAGACACCTTTAGGCGGCCATCTTGCACATAACTGAGCTGATAGCGGTACTGTCTACCCTAAGAGATCCATTCATCCAAGCCAAGTTGATGTAGAACACTTGGCTTGGAATTTTCTACAGTTAGGATAAAGCCAAGTATGGGTCAAAGTCTAAATCATAGTCATGGTCCATGTAGGAAAGTTCAATATTCTACAAGGTAGCTAAATTTAAATAGGATTTTAGTTTCTAGGGTTATCTTAAATGTAAATTCAAGATTATCTCTTTTATGAAACCGTTTTTTATTTCATGCTTTCGGCTACATTAGGAGTCGAAGGTGGGATATGTCCTTTTTCTAACAATTGTTACATAGGAAGTTATACTCGTGAACTCTGCCATTAGGGGTTTTTCGATCTTGACTATTGCCTGTCTTAAGCATGGATAAAAGGAGGAGGGTTTGTGTAATATCCGAGAATTTTATGATTATTTTAATATATAAGCTTGAGAGATTTACGTACCCAATATGGATTTTTGCTAATGGACTTCGGATAACTGCGCAATCTATGATTATTGTTACTATTTTGCAATATGGATTTCTTTTAAAGCAATATTTGGGTTTGGATCTGGATAGGGGTCTAGAGAAAACAAGCCACAAGTGAACCAAGTTCAAAATATCCTCTTAAAGCGTACTGCATCTTAAAACATTTTTTGGATCCAGGGAGAAGATATGAACTCACACGTATTTGTATTGGCTTACAAGACTCTGATCCATATTATTTGGATCTTCGAATGAGTCAGGCCAATCCAGTCGGATTCGGGTAAGGTTTAGACCCATATCAAGGTTTAAACCGGAGTTAGGAGGAATTTGAATCTATTTGCAAGACCCAAATAGATTCCACTAAGAAACAGATACTTCAGATCCATTTGAAAACTCAAATGGATCCCAATAAGAGGGGTGAATTTTTGGATCCACTTGAAAACTCAAATGGATCCCACTAAGAAAACAAAATATTGGATCCACTTAGGGACCCAATTGGATCCCGTTGAGTGAATAAAGTGTCTGGATCCATTTGAATTCCCAAACGGATCTCACTAAGCAATATGGGGGTTAGATCCATTTGGAAGATCTAAATGGATCGTACTAAAGAAAACAAAGATATAGACCTGTTTGAATCCCAAACGAGTCCCATCTAATAAAGAATGGATTTTGCTTGGTTTAGGACCCAAATAAACCCATTATTTATATAAATATATATACATATATAATAAAATACGGAATAGGGTTTTGGATTTGATGAGATCTGAATAGGTCTCACTAAATCCAACACAATGACCCAAAACACTTAGATTGGGTTGTGATCCAATCGGACCTACACCCAATCCAAACCCAAAACCTTTTTATTTCAAACCATATGAAAATGCAATCAACCCAATCACCACAGCTACATAATGCAGGCCTCACTCGAAATGCTAACATGTGATTGGCTGAATGTGGCACATAAGGAATATCACTTAGATCCCCTCTGTGAAGCTATTGCACTTGATTTAGCAGGAGAGTTGCAAGTTATTGCATTTCTCATGGCTGTTTGGTTCACGGAATTAACTGGAATCTCACGGAATGGACTTAAAATTTTGGTGTGGCCTAAGGCCTCCATAATGAGAAGGCTTACACCAGGAAGAAAGTCATGGGGGCTGGCTCTTATCAGTCATGCAATCTATTTTCTGTATTTCTTAGAAAATAGATTTTCTAGCTTTCATAAAAAAAAAAAGTTGCATGATTGAGTTGCTGCACAAGATTGGCGCATAAGGAAACTATATTCTGAAGAAAAATAATTGCTGAACTCAAATAAGATACCTTTTTTCCAATTGATTCCAGGCATGTTCAGCAAAGAGTTAACTCTGAGAGTAAGCTAGCGCACTCTGTCGAGTTCATTTGCTTTTATAGTTCCATATGGTATGGACAATAACAATAGCTGCCTTTTTCCAAGAAAAGTATAGGGCAATTGTTAGATGGTTGGCTCTGTCTTCAGGTGATCAAACCTCTAAATACGGGCAAACCAAGATTTTGCCATGGGAACGTAATTAAGCAATATTTCACATTGCAAACTTGACCAAACTTGAGTTAGACCCAGAAAGAATACCATGCCTAGGTCAATTAAATCTCTGCTCGATTAAGGAACACGGATCCCGTCATTTTAAATAGGATGGCTTCCATCATACATTCAATTCTAGCCATCAAATCAACGGCTACATGGTTCTGCTGGATGGCTAGGATTGAATGTATGATGGAACCCATCCTATTTCAAATGATAGGATCCGTGTTCTTGATTAAGTCGTGCTGGGGGAGTAGACCCCCCTTACTTTCATGCTCAACAAAATTGACATGTATAGAAATATATATGCACCCTATTCTGGGAAAATCAAAACATATGACTTGCATTTGGGGGTTTATCTTTCAATGATAGTCTCCCAACATCTTGTATGGTACACACAAAAAACATAAATAATTCATTTAAATAAATCTAATTTAGCTAATATTTACTTGCATAAACTTGTGAGTACAAATGATGAAAATATAGAAGGATATAAAATACTTATACAAGTGCAAGGTAAAATAAGGAATTTACTCCTTTTTTACTTAGGTATAACCATTTTTTAAACTTCCACTTTATGTGAAATTGTAGTAAGAATGAGTTTTTTACTTACTTGCATAGTGCAATTCCAAAATTCATTTTCAACTTGCTTAATACTAGCCCCAATGGGGTTTGGCATAGTGGAGTGGGATCTTGGCTACTAGACGGGTAGTCAAGGTTCGATTCTCATGGGTGTCGCCCCTCTTTGCAAGTCAACACCTAGCATAAGCCCCGGGGGCAGGGATCCTAGCCTCGGAGTTTTACGCTACCGACATGACGGCCATAGGTATGGCAGGCTGATCCAGCCCGATCATGTCTTCGTGCCGGGTGCGGTTTCTTCGGGTTATAAATTCAAAAAAACTTGCATAATACTACAAGTTGTGGTAAAAAAGTAAAAACCTCTCTTTTAACCATGACTTGCATCAAGAAAGTTTTAGATATCCACCCCACTAGCACGACCTATGCAAGTTGGGGGTAAAAACACCCATTTTAACTGACTTGCAGTATATAAGTTAGGTAAGAAAAAGATATATAAAAGAACTTTTACCATACTTGTGCACGGAATGTTTTACGCAATGCAAGTATTTAAACTACTTATCACTAATATATGTTGCAACAAGTTCCCATAAAAGTTTACTGCAGGAGCAGCGGCGGTGGTTATATGGCTAAATGGTAGCTAGCTTCTTAGCAAAAGAAGCACCATGATGAAGTCACTTCCTTAATGGGATGCTAAACTTACATAGTAAGTTTCACTCAAGTCTATAAAAAAAAGAATTTACACATGCTTCAAGAGCATGAAGTGCAAGCTGAAAAGATTAGAGTCTGCAAGTCACTATACCAATATTTACAATGGGTGAAGCCCTCCCTAGTTTTCAAAACTTCCGTCCTTTCCTCTTCCCTCCTTTATGACTTCTAAAAACAAATCCCACGCTTCTATCCCTTTTATTCTTGGACGACTCATCTCAAAGAGTGCTTGAGGAGGAGAAGGTAAAACCTCTCTCTCTCTCTCTCTCTCTCTCTCTCTCTCTCTCTCTCTGTCAAATTTTTCCTAAAAAACCACATTCGGGTCATTATGGAATCATCTTGAAAGGATGCAAAGATGACATATATAAATCAACATGTGGTTCTATTTGCTTTTTTCTTCACTGACCCACTCATCCGTTTTCTTCTTGTGCATTAGTTATGCTCCCATGCAGGGGCGTAGCTAGGATTCAGGGGGGGGGGGGTTGGTGTGATAGTCTGGGATTCCCGGGCAGCGCCCCCCGAAATCAAACTATTTGCTGCAGTCAGGGCTGGGCTACAAAAATGGATAAAAATCTATTTCATATGGAATCAGGGCTGGGCTAGGACTGGGCTTTTAAATTTTTTTTTTTAACTGGGCCGGGGGAGGCAGGACTGGGCTACAGCCCAGTCCTGTGCCCCCCCGCCCCCCAGCTCCGCCTATGCTCCCATGGAATAGTTCTCGTCGTGTGGGTCAGCCCTACTGCCAGAGGCGTAGCTAGAGGGTAGCCCAGTCCTGCCTCCCGAAACAGTTAATTTTTTTTTAAAAAAAGCCCAGTCCTAGCCCAGCCCTGATTCCATATGAAATAGATTTTTATCCATTTTTTAGCCCAGCCCTGACTGCAGCAAATAGTTTGATTTGTCCATATGAAATAGTTTTTTTATTAATAATTGTAGCCATTTTTTATTTTATCTCAAAAAAAAAAATTTGGGGGGCGCTGCCCCCGAACCCCCCACTATCACACAACTTTTTTTTTCTACACCCCTGTTTGCCCCCCCCCCCCCCCCCCCCCCCCCGCATGAATCCTAGCTACGCCCCTGCCTACTGCACTAGTATTCCTGACTGGACCAATTCTCTTGTCCTGCGAAGTTGGCATTTTCTTTGAATGCTTAGTATTGCTTGTTTTTCTTTATTTGATGTTGTACCTTTTTAGTGTACAATGTCACGCCTTTGCTCATCAACAAGAGATAATAGCGATGATGGTATCATGCTGAGCCAAGGAGATGATAGGATTTTGACCTAATTAAGAATGGCCAACAAAGGACCATAAAGTCTCGTTTGCATATAGGCAGAACTACCAATGGTAATTTCTCGACTTAATTTGTGAATGCAGGGTTTTCTAAAGGACAAAGAAGCCCTCAGTTCTGATGAATGTATGATTGCCTCGTCTGGCTTGGGCTTCATGTATGTATCTGTCTATACACTAATTTGAGCAATGATGACGTGTGCCAGAGGGCTTCGAATTCTTTGGTTAAAATCTTTGTGTCTCCTGATATTGAGTTCATAATTGTTTTCTTGAGTGCAGGTATATTTTATCATAAATTTTGCATCCAGTTCATAGAGGCTGAAGGGTTTTTTTTCATTTTTTGGAAGATAAAGCACGTCTTTTCAAAAAAAAAACTCATTGATGAGTATTGGCGATGTTTTTTTCCTTCGCCAATATTCTTTTTTTTAGGTGAGATGAGTGGTGACAGCTTTGGCCATCTAATTTATATTGTAGTTACTATAGGATATTTTATATGGCCTTGCATAACTTTTGATGAAATCCTTGGATATTCAAATTATATGATCATGATTATGTTTAGGAATTATTGTTTTAGTATTGCATACAACTGTGACTTATGCAAGATCTTATATTGCTTTTACCTGTTTTGGTTACAGGATGAGATCATCTAAAAACTTTTATAGGTTGTGTCAATTTGAATACATGAAAAAACCTCAACCTCAAAACTTTGGATACATTGTCTTTGATGTCTTACAAATTGGGTTAGGAGTATAAGTCCGAGTGAGTTGGAGTGATGCAATGTATCTTATTATTTTTCTGCTTGAAGATGAGGCATTCAAGAGATAGACCTACTCATGGTGCTAGTATGAGAAAATCAACATAACAGAGACCATGAAACATGTGGCATACATGCCTTCAGTAGACCCAATATTGCCTTTTTATCAGTTAGGCAATTTGATATGTGTAGGGGTAGGTAGCCTTACTGATAGGCAATGGTTAATGATCACACTCGTTAGTAGCTTTATGAATAAAATTGACTACGTGAACTTTGCTTTTAGACAATCAATGTGTCTTATATTGGTAACATATGTCTATGTACTGGGTGAGCAAAACTTTTTTAATGCTCAAAATGGTAACTAGCGTACCTCTAGTACATCATTAAATGTGGTCCCAGATAGTATACTAGTAAAAATAAATATATTGAGTCAAAGTTGTGATTTGCCAAACTAGTTTTTTGTAAATCTTGTTTTTTAACATGTTTGTAATTATTGTGTTTGTTAACTTTGAATTTGGTATCTCTAAAATCTTTATAACTTTAAGAGTCTTTTTTTAATTAAAAATAGTATCTAATGAGAGTTGACCTTGTCAATTAAGAAAGTGTGGTTGGAGGTTTGGTATCAACTGTGACTCTTTTTCTTAATAGGTGACTGGAGACCCCATACTCTATAAATATAGGGTATCATCTTAAAGAGGAGCAACAGAGAAATCCTTCTAAGTCGCTTTGTGCCATGTAGCCAAAAGGCAAGTTCAGGTCTGCCACATTCAGTGTGCTCGTAAACCTAGGGTAGAAACAAAAGCATGAGCCTGATTTTCTTTTTTATAGTGGTTCAAATTAAAGTAAGTTGATCTAGCCTTGTATCTTATTTTTTTTTCTTTTCTAACAAATATGGATTTGAAAACTTTGGTCGATGAAATGTATATTTTTTCTTTTTTTTTCTTAATGTTATTATTAATTTATACATATTATTTATTCAAATTCGTGCTTGGATCATATATATATATATATATATATATATATATATATATATATATATATATATATAGGTCAGATCATACCTAAAATTGGATAACACTTGACATAGTTAGCTTGCAGAAGCCTTAACTTTACAACCGTATACCAGAAAGTGATTTTTGATGCCTTGAAAAACTTATTCAATTATCTAATTTCTATTTTTTTAAGACAAAACAAATTTATCCGCTTTTTATGTTCACAATTTCATGACAATCAAAAGGTTGTTGTTTTGACATATTCGGTTGCTTATTTAAATAAGCTTGATCTCATTCTGATTGTAACTAAACTCATATTTATGATTGTTGATTATAATTATATATTTTTTTAATTATAAGTATATAATATTTGAAATTTGAACTATCTAAATAAACTTAGATATTTTAATTGATTGTTTTTTGTCATAAAGATTTCATTTGCATATTTAAATTGACATGCCAAAAGTGTATAGCTTCTCTCATTACTACAATTATTTTAAATAAATAAAAATAAAAAAGAGATGTGAATGTTTCTCATAAAATAAAATAATAAAATTCTATACTTAATTAAAATCACATGTGAATATGTCGTACTTGATTGATAATATTTCTTATAGTATTTGAATTCCATAAAATTTATATGTTACTATGTTTTATATAATTATCAGAGCTTGATTTAATAACCTATAAGAAACTTTAATGATATTTCATAGTTATTAAAATTAGCCTGTGTCACTTATCGAGAATGCAAGTTGTAAGAGCTTCCAAGAACATGGAAGCTGATTATATCATAAAGGTTCAAACATTTGAAGCTCAAGAGAAATGGCTAAATATAGCCATATGTCGCCCTATAGGCTCTCGCCTAACTGAAATGCAGGACCAAGGCCTTAAGTAAACGTTCAACTGGCTTATGCGCTCATTGCTCTTGGCAAGTACAGTTGGTTGTGCCAAGAGCCAGGAAAGTTTCCTAGTTCTATAGATGGTGTTTAAAACTCACAAATGCCAAGCCCAGTACAAAGTGAGTAACTAGTGAAGCAACAGATGCGGATGACATAATGTTGTTTCTGCATCAACATGACACATATTGGCATAAGTTGGCCCAACAAAATTTAAGATAAAAATTGCAGGCCCAACACGTCAATTCCTTGGTCTATGATCAAGTCAGCAAATCATCACGTTAATTCCTTGATCTATACACACAAGCACAGACACCCACACACGCACGTATGTGGTCACCAGTGTTTTTACTGAAAATGCTAACAAGTTCAGAGGAATCTCTCTGAACCAAAAAATTACGAGAGAATTTCTTAGAGTTATAGATCAAGAATGTTATATTATAACGATACAACATGCAGCGTCTTAGGAGACAATGAACAATATAGGGGAACTTGACGGGGCGGTAAAAAACCAAAAAAGATCAGGTGAAATCACATTGCACATTTCACATGTGCCGCTATACTTAAACACCCACCATATGCTGTTGGGTTCCACACATGACAGGATGCATGGAAAAGATGTAGGGTGGTGAGGTGCAGCAGCACATAAAAATGTGCAATGTAATAGAACCTGATCCTCCCAACTTTTTTACCTGCATTTTCGGGTGTACCATGCATGAATATCAAAAATGTGATGTGTATAATCCACCAACAAGCTCGTACCGCTAACTTTTGACATATAGCCGGTCGAGATAAGCAAGTCATGACAACATTTGGCTGCCATCTGTAAAATTGGAGTTCGCCTTTCACAATATGCACTATAAATGTAAATGGGTCAGAATCATAGGCATTACCCAGTCTGACCTAATGAACTCGGACCGGTTCGTATTCAAGATTCAGATAAGATAAAACCCAATATCCAATCATTAATCGGAACCAAATGTGGCTAATGAACTAATCAGATTCAGAGAATCGGGTTGAGTTGACATTTTGCAAAACTGGAAGAATAATACTGAGAAGTTACACTTTGAGGTTCTTTACTGGTCAACGTGTAATGATCCAAAGGAATATTTTGGCTATGGCAGGACCCAGTTTGTAATCGCGAATGTTACTGGACTAGGAAGAGGTACAAGTAGACATAACAGCCGCCTACGCATTATACTTTTTGAATAACGTATTAGAACATGATGTCTCGACTTTGGCAGGGGCACACATCGCAGTGTTTGTTCTTAAGCCTGACGGATTAGAGACCAGAAATAATTTCGACTGCTTGAACGCTCAAAAGCCCCTTCCTTCATCAACTCAACGAAGCATATTTTACATGATCATCGCAATAAAGCTTAATGTCTATGCTACATTCTGTAGAATATCATTGAAGTCTGAATTGGGAAGTCCACATTTACCAGCAAGCTCAGCCAATAAAACCGGAAAGCCTAACACTTTTCCACACAAAATATTTGAGAAAACAATAAGAAGAGATTGACAAGCCTGGTTTTCAACCAACTCTCGCTCTTTAGTTGGATCAGCTGAAAGGTCCCTCCATGGCTGATGATATGACCTGCAAGTACACATTCATGAGCTTCTTAATTGGAACAATTAGAATGAAGGACAAGAAACAAAGAATAGTTACCATCTCCATGTAGGATTCGCCTCCATGGGGCACCGTATCTTTGAGGACAATGCTGACATCAGATTGCACAACTTATCATTTCTGGTGACTAAAACAATGAAAGGAAATTAATTAGAAAACTGTAGTTTCAGAATGCTGCAAAACTGGGTACATGAAACAGAAAATCATAGTATTTCAGAACTAAGCCAATTGTGGTTCCAGCACCGAAAAAAAATTACAATGAAAAGTAGCCAAGTTTGGAGAGAAGCCATAAATATCAAAACAAATTTGTGGGGCAATTTAATCAGCATTAGCAGCATTGCACATCTCAATTACATAAACTAATCTTTGCCAAGGATTTTTTTTTTAAGGGGTTAGGCGGACCCCTACCAGAAGAATAGCCGCCCCATGTGGCAGAGGGATTCGATCCTGGGCCTTCAGCTTGACACAAGACCCCACTTACCACATGGGACACCACCTCGGTGGTGATCTTGTCAAGGAATTCATGATAGTAAGCACCCATATTTGAGTAATCCTTCCTTGAGAACTTGATTTGGTTTCATCTCAAAAATGAAATCTTCAAAATAACCAGGGTGAATAAATGATTTCATGACAGAAACAGTGCATCTGCCTCTGTCTTGTCCCTGAAGTTTACTCATTCCACATAAGAAAGAAACCACAGCAAAGGAACACGAAGAAAACAAAAACATGGTCGATAAAACCTTTTCTTGAGAAATAGATACCATGCTGCCACTACCAGCAGAAGCAAACATTTTTTTTATGACAAAGGAACCCTCACTGAGAACCAGGTCACTTATTGGGCCCACTTCCCTGTGAGGTAACTCTGGGTTGAGGATACAACCACCCAGCCTTACGTGCCCCAACCATGTTAAAGCAACGGCAGCCCCCATGTGCCAGTGGGATTTGATCCTGGGTCTTCCACTTGACACAGGACCCCGCTGACCACATGGGTAACCACCGCAGTGGTATCAGAAGCATTCTTACCTTTTGAATTAGTGGAATCAAGTAGAATAAGGAAGCAAATTGCAGAAACCACTGAGGGAAGCCCACTGCATTGCATTCCTCGAAGTTGCTGGAGGTACAAAATCATCACAGCTAGTAGAATGTCAAAGTCTCTTTCGGCCACCAAGTTCAAATTTGTTCTTTCCATCAGATGTGCCAGTAAGGATTGCAGAGTTTTAATATTTAACCTTCCCATCTCATACATAGAGATAGATCTGCTCAAGATCTCTCCACGAATGACCAAGGCTGTCATCCACCGCAGAAGCTTCTCTATCATATCATCTTCATTTTGATGATCCTCATGGCAAATGAAAGCAGAATTTTTTAGCCCATTTGCGTTTTTAGACTGCAATTGCAAGTGCAATGAGGTAGATATACACCACAAAACAAGCTTCAGCATCTTAGGTTTGTCCTGGCCAAGCAACAAATTTAGCATAAGGTTTGAAAAGGCAATCAACATAAACACTATATAGATAGAACACCCAGCAATGAAAGGAACAGAGTAGCTAAATTTTTTTGAAGGGCTGCAAAATAAATAATTTGTTACTATCCACAGCGAAATTACATTTTCCATGTTCAGTAAGTCAGCATTGACCAGAATTGTGCCACAAAATTTGATGACTCAGCCAGAACGCAAAGCCTTTCATGATGAGAAATCACATGATAAGGAATAAAATCATATGTTGGAATGGGATAACTCCATCTCCAAATTACTAGAAGACAATAAGAGAAAAAACCAAAAACTGCAACAATATCCAAACTTTTAATCAAAGTAGCAATATATGATGGCAACCTTCAATACCTTGAATCACACTTGTAGGAGAAAAATATGAAAAGGCATTTAATGGCAGCAGTAGCCTAACCCACGGCTAACAAAGATGATGCAACACTTTAACACTATTACTTTTATGTAACTATTACATTAGGGTTCTGGAGAATGACCATAATGTGCTTAATATATGTCTATTTTACAACTACGTATTCCACTAATGAGAATGAGAACATACAATGAGGGCACAAAAAGATACACCTCGAATCAGCATTAGGGTTATTTACATCTTTATTAGGGTCGATCCCCCTAAAGAATAAAATCTGTGACTAGAATGCCCTAGCAGCTAATTATAGATAAAGGAAGGACAGACACAAGACATCACTATCCTACAAAAAGGAACAGATAATTACAGCAATGACCCTAACTATTTACATATTACAGAAATTATTGTACAATGCATTTCCTTTTACACTACCCCTCAAGCCTGAGATTAGGTAAATGACATCCTCTCAAGTAGACAAACTTTTTGTAAAGACATCTGCAGTTTGTTATGCTGAAACAATATAAATCAAGAAAATGATTTCATTCAAATATGCTTATCTTTTGAAGTGATAATCTATCTCAATGTGTTTGGTGCACACACAAATTCTGGATATTTAATAATATGTGTACCACTTTGACTGTCACAATGAAGTGAAACACTCTTATGATCTTATCCAATGTTGTGAAAAGCGTTGAGGCTTAGCGTAGTGCTCCACCAAAAACTGAAGTGAGGCGTAAGCCTCAATTTTTTTTAAAACTTTTAAAAAGTATCTAAAAATATAAATAAATAAATAAAATGCTTTATTGATGAAGCAACAACCAATAAGAAATAGAAAATCTCAAATAAATACCGACAAATGAGAATAACATATAAAAGTAACATTAATGTGTATACTGATCTATGTAAGTATCTAAGAAATAAAAAGTAGGCCACAAGAAAACATTAAATGAAAAGTAGGCCATCTCAGATTTTATTAAAGAGTATCTGATATCTATCCAGATGCATATCAAATGAATTTGAGTTGAGATTGTTACTTGAAGAGATGAAATGGAAACATTTAAGCAACTTCCACAAGAAAACATATAGAACAAAGCAAACTTGAAATGCAACCGATATGAACAGCATGACAATGATTTGAACATCAAAATTACTGCATCAATATAATTTTTAGAAAGGTTAGCTGGTTACATTGTTCATCCCTTGAGTGAAAAAAAAAGTCCATAGGGACAAAGCAATGTTAATTTTCAAAACAATGTTAATTTTTAGAAAGGCTAGCTATCAAAATAGTGTTAATTTTCTACTAACCAACAACAACAACAACGCCTTCATCCCAAACAATTGGGGTCGGCGATATGAACCAAAAAGAAAATCAATTTGGGTCCTCCACATGAATCCTTCTCCTCCAATCATTTCTATCCAATGTCATGTCGGTGAGGTTCAAAGCATTCATATCCTTTCTTATCATCTCAATCCAAGTCTTCTTAGGCCTACCCCGACCTCTTTTAGCTAATAGATTTTCCCATTTCTCCATCCTTCTAACAGGAGCATCATTAGGCCTTCGCCGAATATGCCCAAACCATCGTAAACGATTCTCCCTCATCTTATTTTCAATGGATGAAACGTCTACCTTCTTACGTATTTCCTCGTTCCGAATCTTATCTTTTAGTGTATTTCCACACATCCATCGAAGCATACGCATCTCAGTTACACTCATTTTTTGAAAATGATGTCTCTTGGCAGCCCAACATTTCGTACCATATAGTAAAGCGGGTCTAATTGTCGTCCTATAAAACTTCTCCTTCAACCGCAATGACATTATACGATCGCACAACACTCCAGTTGCACTTTTCCATTTCATCCACCCAACCTTAATCCTATGATTTACATCTCCATCAATTTCTCCATTCTTTTGAATGATAGATCCCAAATATTTGAAACAGTCATCCACCACTATTTGTTGCTCACCAAGCTTCACTACACTCTCATCACTACTTCGTTGCTTACTAAACCGACATTCCATATATTCTGTCTTACTCTTACTCAACGTAAAACCTTTTGCTTCCAATGTTTGTCTTCATGATTCTAATTTAGCATTAACCCCAGCTCTAGACTCATCAATCAAAACAATATCATCAGCAAACAACATACACCACGACACATTTTCTTGAATTGATCTCGTAAGTTTATCTATCACTATAGCAAAAAGGAAAGGGCTTAATGCAGATCCTTGATGTAACTCAACCGTTATAAGAAAATTGTTTGTCACCCCTCCACAAGTGCGGACATTGATTACTACTCCTTCGTACATATTTTTAATTATACTAATGTACTTGAGAGAGATACCTTTCTTCATCATTGTCCACTAGAGAACATCCCAAGGTACTCTATCGTATGCCTTCTCCAGATCAATAAAAACCATATGCAAATCTTTGTTCCCCTCTCTATATCTCTCAATAAGTTGTCTAAGAAGATGTATAGCTTCCATAGTTGATCTTCCAGGCATAAAACCAAATTGATTCTCCGATATCATGGCAACCTTCCTCAACCTATACTCAATCACCCTCTCCCAAAGTTTCATAGTATGACTCATGAGTTTTATACCATGATAGTTTGTGCAATCTTGTATATCACCCTTATTCTTATAGAAAGACACCAAAGTACTCTTCCTTCACTCATTAGGCATCTTATTTGTCTGTCAAATCTTGTTAAAAGATTTGCCAACCATACTAAACCTTTCTCCTCCAAGCATTTCCAAGCCTCGATAGGTATACCATCTCATGAAAAGGAATGAAGAAGTCTCCAAGATCCTAGGCATGCCTTCCATTAAATAGTTTATCAAAATAATCTTTTCATCTCTCCTTAATCTCCTCATCTTTGACTAAAACCCTTTGTGTTTCATCTTTGATACATCTAACCATACCCAGATCCCTCGATTTCATATCTTTCATCTTTGCAAGCTTATAAATATCATTCTCACCCTCTTTGGTATCCAACTTGTCATAAACCTCCTTATATACCTTATCCCTCGCGTTCTGAACTACTTTTTTAGCTTCCTTCTTTGCTATCATATACTTCTCCAAATTCTCATTATCAAGACTCTTACTTAGATTTCTATAACACTCTCTTTTAACCTTAATAGCAAATTTGACATCCTCGTTCCACCACGATGTATCCTTACCTGGCGGTGCACCGCCTTTAGACTCACCCAAAACCTCATTCGCCACCTTTCGCATACAACCCGCTATCTTATTCCACATTGATTCTGCATCCTCCTTGAGACACCAATTAGCTTCCTTAGCTACATGTTCTACAAACATTCTTTGTTTAGCTCCTTTCAGTGCCCACCACTTAATTCTAGGATTTATACTATGTCTATCCCTTTTGTGACATTTTCTAATTTTAAGATCTAAAATTAAGACTCTATGCTGTGTAGCTACACTTTCTCCCGGTATAACCTTACAATCGATGCAACAACCCCTATCTCTCTTTCTAAGTAGGAAAAAATCTATCTAACTCTTATTAACCCCAATTTTAAATGTTACTAGGTGAGACTCCCTCTTCCTAAACCATGTGTTGGCTAAGATCAAATCATAGGACAAACCAAAATCTAAAATCCTTTCTCCACTTTCGTTTCTTTCTCCTACACCATAGCCTCCATGGATACTCTCAAATCCATCTCTACTAATGCCTACATGCCCATTAAGGTCTCCGCCGATGAAAATCTTTTCACCATGAGATATCCCTTGTACTACTCCGTCTAAATCTTTCCAAAATTGACGCTTAATGGAATCGTCTAAACTGATGAACAATAATTGACGCTTAATTTTCTACTCGATGAACAATAATAAAGTTGATCGATTAACAAGGACAGAGCATGTGTTTGTGTTGCGTGTGTGTGTAGCGAGAGAGGGAGAGACATAGAGAGAGAGGGAGCCAACGAGAGAGGGAGAAACAAAGAGAGAGAGAGAGACCTTATTTTTCCAACTCCCTTCGGCAGAGAGAGGGAGGGCGAGAGACGAGAGAGAGGGCGAGAGATGAGAGGGGGGAGACCCTAATCAGTCGGGCCTCCCTTTTTTTTTTGGTCAAATAGGGGCTTTGACCCCATTTCACCCAAACAAAATGAGGTGTATGCCTTATACGGTTTGTGCTTTTTATGTGCGCCTCAAGGCCAAAGGCCCAGTGTCAAACCAGCATTCAGAGTGGTTGGTTGTCAGGTAGAGGGAAAGAGGAGAAATGAAGAAAAGGAGAAGGGGGGAGAGAGACGACAAGACAGCGCGCCGGGAGAGGAAGAAATTTTATCACTTCCAAAAAACTCTGAACATGGCCTTGTGGCGAGGCGCACTTTTTGCACCTTGAGACACGATGTTAACAACACTACTATCATCAATCTTTAATCTCATATCTTCAAGAAGCCAGTGAAACCAAATAATCTCTATATTGCATTGTGCTATGGCCCTGTATTTTGCTTTAGTAGCAGAGAAAATGACTCTTTTACATGTTACTCTTCTAAGAAATTAGCAAGGCCCTAAGATAAACACAAAAGCCAATAGTAGCGCTCATGTCTCTAAGAGGGCTTCTCAAGTCCGAGTCACAATAGGCACTCAGCTCTAATAGTGAGGAAGACGGGAAGAATAGTACATTATTACAGTCAGTAGAACTGAATGTGTTTTCATAAACATGAGCAAGGCCCTAGTTTCATCACCCATTGATATCACTTGAAAACATGCCTGTATATCAGGGTTACTGAAAACTCTACTTGCATGTGGCAACACATTTCCTTGGAAAGTGATTCCAAAACTATAAATTCAACATTTCTGAAACTTGTAGAAATGCATAGAAATGTGTTTCCCATCTAGTGAGAAATCCATTTTCCATCACATCAAAATCTATTTATATTACATGGGAAAAACATTTTCTTTATTTGAGAAAAAAGTTGATGCATGTTTTTATATATTTATTTATTTGGTTTTGTATAAATATTTTTTTTTTTACATTTTATAATGTTAAGAAGGATGTAATGTGCTAGGTGGAAATACAATAATTTAACGTAATTAGACTGTTTTTGAAATTTCTTGAATCGATCCTATCTAAGCCTCTAAAGTTGTATGTTGCATCTACATGCTTCGAATATTATATTTGTTTTTTTTATTAAAAGTCCTGATAACATTTACTTGAAGTATAAACAACTCATGTGAATAGTTATTTATGGAAGAAATTGGTTTATTATGTCATACTAGTAATCATGATGCTGGTAAACAGGTAAAGTTTATGAAAATTTATAATATTTTCATACATATTACTATATTTATATTTTTGCTTCTATATATATACACGTTTCCCATTTCACGAGCCTAAAAAAATCTGGTTTCCCATTTTGTTTTCAAAAGTATTCCTTGGTTCTCTTTCCCAGCATCATTTTTATATACTAACAGCAAATATCAAAATAAGGATAATGTGTTGGTTAGAAAATTTGAATTGTGAAGCGTGTAGGATCAGTAATAGCACCAATACAAGTCAGGCATTAAGGCACCACTACAACACAATTTGTTGTCATTTGTTATTTCAGAGATTTGAGGATTTCACACACACACACACACACACACACACACACACACACACACACAGAGAGAGAGAGAGAGAGAGAGAGAGAGAGAGACCTTGCTAGATATTGCTTCTGGTGGTGGGTGCATAAGTATGCACTTCAGTCCAAGTTCAGCAGTGCCCCTATTCTTCCTGGTACGAAAGACATCTTCCACAGCTAGGTGCATATGATATAGGCCTTCAAATGATAAGCTGAAATGTGGTTTATATATCTTTCTCTTCGTAGAAATTCTTATAGTTAACAACAAAGTCTGTAAAGAGAAATTTACAAATCGAACATGTCCCCTCAGTGACTCCAACCCATGCAGAAAAAGAGAATGTATTTGTGACGAAAGTTCTGACAGCTGCTCAAGCGCAATCTTTTGCAGCCACAGGGTTATTCTTCTAAAGGAAAGAACCTCAATTAGGACCTAAATCAAAGCCAAATTGCATGTTATAAGAAAGGGATGATTTTTTATCATCCATTGCTTAAAGAAATGGATGAGATTAATTAAAAAGAACATGAGCAAATACGCAATGCAATTCCTATTGTGAAAAAGTGATGAACAAATGACCAGAATATTGAATATAATAAAACAAAAAACTAGTCATTCTAATTGATAACCAAATGAATTGATCCAATTGTACATCTCATGGACTGAACTGTGGATTGAGGCATATGATGAAAACAAGTCGCTTTAACATTGAATGCAATATAGCTGCACATCTACAATGTCAAACAAAGAGTATAGGGATGAACCCTGCCAAAGGCTATTCCCATTATGGGCATAATAACAAATAACAACAAAATCTGGCTGCGCATCAACAACTCCAACCTCCCATTTGTGCAACAAATAAATTGATCACTCACAGGAGTCAAATCTCAACATGAGAGAGATTAAAAAAGTTGGAGGATCGTAAAATTGTTGGAAAGTGCATAGATAAAGGAAGGCCTGTATCTACTATGAGACATAATGAGTAAAATATAACATTCTCACTCATTTTAATAAAACAAGTAGTTTTACCTTCTGCTCAAAATAAACTGATTAGGCTCCTAAATTTGTGAGTCCCCCTAAGGACTGGAAGCCCAATATGTAGCCCTTCTAGCAGCTTCTGGAGTCCCTCATTCTCAAGGTTTGCAGGTGTAATATGTAGCCCTTCTAGCAGCTTCTGGAGTCCCTCATTCTCAAGGTTTGCAGGTATTACATTATTATTCTTATGAGACTACCTTCTTTTTTCTTGTTATGTCAGCGCTATTAATCATCTTAGTTTCAGGATAAGATAAGCAATTTGACCTACATGTTGCTCCTTCCACAGGGTGGCTGCTTGTTAACATTTTATAGTGTTGTTCCATTTATGGTTCTAAGAAACAGCGAAATCAGCTCTCAGAGCTAATCCAATATAAGTCTTGATGATGATGATGATGAGACCAATCACATGAAAAAGTTGTGTTTCATGATCAAGTTGTTTCTCATCCACATCTGCCAAGAAAATATTCGAAGGTACCACTTAAAACTTGAACTTAGCACAATGCTTCACTTAAAGCGGGATTTGCAAAAATACCTTAGGCTATAAAAAAAATTTCAAACTTCTTCACATTAACAATGAAGCAGATCATCTTTGTCACTTGATAACAACACAAATACCACTTGGCAACAAATAAAATGTGTGCCACCATTGAAGATAAACAGGTGAAAAAAGCAATGGTATTTATGCAGTGCAGAACAACACTCCAAATAGAAGCATTGAGCAACTTAAGAAAAACATATGGATTCCACCCTGACATCTCATGACTGCCCATGGAATGGCTCACACTGGGAAGAGTTCAAACTGTGTCAGGTGTATGTCACACTAAGCACATGTATGGGCATGCTAAATGGGGTTTTCGGGCTTTTTTGTCTTATTTTTAAATTCTGACCGTATAGATGTGATCTGTGTATTTTATTTTATAGGGATCAGCTCTTGAGGCGTTTGATTCCCACACATGGGTGGGTTTTTATAAGGTTTGAAAAATCAACGGTCCAAATTTTTTGAAGCTCCAAATATCATTTTTTCATTGAAAACACATAATCCAGGTGTGAATTCCTAGTAAATTGACCATGCCCAACACATTTATGGGGTCAGAACCATGAAAAAAACATCAGAAAAGCCGAAAACCCCATTTAGCATACATGATGATAACATTTGGTAATGACAACATGAAACTAACTTTACAGATGTGGTCTACATGTTTTTCTGAGTGGGAATCAATTCTTAGATCATCCAATTATGATGACATATAAGGCACAAGTATCAATAACATATAAGGTGAAGATGACTTTTATTATATGTTACTGAACTCTAGCTTGTTTGTCTCTCCCCTTAACATGGCATTCTATAACTAAAAAATGTAACTTTAACTTTTGCAATGAGTTATGAAAACTTTTTGGCTTTTGAATGTAGCATTATTTTGTCGTAACTTATTGTATTTATGATGATTATATGCGTGGCTGCACAACCAAATGCGTGGTTATTTAATGTTTAAGAACATATCTATATTTAGTTAATCTTATTATATAAATAAATTGTATTCTTGTGTTATATGATTTTTTTTTTTTTTTTTTAGATTTTTTAAAGAATTTTTTTAGTGAAATTTATAATTTTTTATGAGATAATACAATACGTATCTTATTTTGGGCCCAATTGATACAAGTTACGATATGAGACTTACAACCTTGATCTGGACATTTGGTTTTATAGAAACAAACTCTTGGATCATCCAATTATGATGTATAAGAAGGATCGTCTAAAGGTTGAAAATCAATGACTTAGAATTTTCATAAATATCCAAGCATAAAAAATCGCATTTCCTGATCGGATTACGATGATCCAACAGTCGATTCCTAGCAAATGGACCATGTCGAATGCATTTGCAGGGTTAGATTTGCAAAAAAACCTATGAAAATCTTGATTCATACCAGCAAACATATTTGGTTGGTAATCATATTCCAGTTTCCCTATATATGTACATATTTATGTTCTAATTGATAAATCAATATCCAGGAAACCGGTGCTAGCCTGTTGGTGTCCAAGTCAGTCATCAATACCTTTTTAGATAAATATCTCAAGCTTAATGCCCCTTTGGATAGGAAACAACATAGATAATTTTTTGGGTAAGAAATATGATTTTAAGCCTTGAATATTTATGAAAATCTTAGACCATTGATTTCTAAACCTTATAGAAACCTACCTGCAAGTCAGAATCAGATGACACAAGAGTCAATTCTTATAAAATCAAGCACGTCGAACACATTTGTATGGTCAGATTTAAGGGAAAATGGAAAAAACCTTCAAATCTCGGTAGGCAGCTACGACCTACTCTCTCTCTCTCTAAAATGAATCGATCAAACCAGTTAATGGATCAGCTCATATCCAAAACTGGTCTGACCATACCCAATAAAGTATGATACCAGTACCATCAACGACAACCATCTAGAAGTACCCATGTTACATAGTATTAGATTGTGTCCAAATCCAAGATAAGTTCTTTTCTTTAGTTCAGGCCCTAAAGATCTCATTGAGTGAAATATAAATTTGTTCAAAATTCATGAAATTTGGAATACTGATGCACAATGATGTAATCTGGAGGTTCATCAAATTAATGCACTTATATCAGTTAATCATGGAAGTGTAGGCTAGGCATTGTTACACAGCACATGGATCAGTTGCCGAAAGCTAAAGTATGCTCCACTTTTAGGAAAAATGTTGAATCTGCTGATACACCATGGGAAGTATGATTTCCAGGAAGCATGAAGCAACCATCTTCCTGTGTTAAATTACTGGGTTGAATTTCCTGTTATTAACAATTGTGAGTCGCATTTTCAGGAATGACACATCTTGGACAAGGAGAATCATGATTCCAATTATAGGGAATACAACTCCTAGAAAAAGACCAATGCAGCCTTGGGATATAGGGGTACTTAAAATTTATATCTCCATCACTTATCTTCCTTTTGCAGTTTTAAGTAATTAAAAAAAGCATTTGAATAATTTGAATTAGAGGATAAATATAAAATAGAGTACTATGTTTGTGTGTGTGTTTGTATAGAGTTAGAAGTAGGCGTCTACATAAGTTAGGTGCCTATGGTGAGCAAACGGGGACTTTTCAGCTGTTTTTTTTTCAAATATGACCTTGCAGATGTATTCGACATGATCGGTTTGCTAGAAACGACACTTGGATCATGTTTTTTCAATAGAAAACATGATTTTTAAGCCTTGAATATTTTTAGACTTGATTTTCAAACCTTAAAAAAGCTACCCACATGTCCGAATCGAATGATCTGAGAGTCAACTCCTACAAAATCAAACGTGTAGTACACATCTTCTGGTTAGATTTGAGAAACATATGAAAAACTCTCTCCAAAGATCCCATACGACGGTTGTAGGCATGGACCGGAGTAGGCAGCTACACCCTACCACGCACGAACGGGGGTTATCGGGTGTTGATCGCAAATCTGACCCCGCAGATCCATTCAGCATGGTAGATATGCTAGAAAAGGACAATTGGATCATCCTTTTTCGATGAAAAATGTAAATTTTTCTGCTTGAATATTTATGAAAGTTGTAGACCATCGATTTTGAAACCTTATAAAAACCTACCCACATGTTGGAATCTGACAATCTAAGAGTCCATCCTATAAAATCAAGCATATAGAACACATCTATATTGCATAGTGACAAAAGTTAAAAAAAAAACAATTTGTTGTCTAGATTTTTCTCGTGAGATTTTGAATTTTTTTGTTTATCTCGCATTTTCCCAGAAAATATGGCTTAAAAATAAATAAATTAAAATTTAAAAGATATGCAGCAAAATAGAAATTTTAGAAAATGACACTCATGTTAGTGGATGATATAGTCTTCTTTTGGATTATTAAGGGTACTTATGCCATTTTTCTTGTAAAGGGTGTAAACAGACTATAATTGAGTCCAAGGGAATTTTTGCAAAGAAAATATCACGGTATTTTGAAAATATTGAACTATTTTGCAGTTTAAAACAGTGAGCAATTATATCACATATTTTCACAATATTTTGAAAATATCAATGATATTTGTCACAATGTTGTACAGTCAGATTTGAGAAAAAAACATGAAAGGAAAAACCTTGAGATACCCCCTACTCTCTCTCTCTCTCTCTCTCTCTCTCTCTCTCTCTATCTATCTATATATATATATATATATATATATATATATATATATATATATATATATATATATATATATATATATATATATATATCGTCAGACCATAATTTGGTCTGACAATATCGGGGGCATGTGCACAGTGTTTTTTTTTACGTGTTATAGGGCTTTAGCGGCGCTCCTGGACCGCCGCTAAAATGCTTTTTAGCGTTTAAAAAAACTGATGCGTGGTTCACGGGTGTCAGATATTGTCAGACCAAATTATGGTCTGACGATACTCTCTCTCTCTTTATATATATATATATATATATATATATATATATATATATATATATATATATATATATATATATATAACTCTAAATTGGATTAAGAGATACATACAGAGGGAAAACTAATAAATTAAATGATTTTATAAAGGCAACAAAACTAATGCAAGGACATCCCATGAAATTATGAACCCTTGGCACTCTCTCACAAGGTGTAGTTATGCACGGATTTGTCAAGTCAAGAATAAAGTGGATAGGGGGGATGAGAAAGAAAACATGTTCATTAATGCTGGTTATGTAATTTGATTGGAATATCAAACAGAAGCAATTTGATTGGTGTGAACCATGGATGGTCTTATATTGATCATAACGTGGTGCAAATCCAGTAAAAATCAAGAGGGCTTCCAATAAACATGGCCAAAGAGAGTACATAAAGCACTGCAAGGCAATCCATTTATATGAATTATGCTGCTTATGTAATTAGGGATGAACCCTATAATTCATTAGATGCATTACGTGAATTGCATGCTTCAAGGACACAGCCATAACACTGCTTATCAGGCTGGTGAGCTTTTGGGTTGAGAAGGGAGAGGAAGAAAGAGGAAGTGTGATTCAACCTTGAATCACAATGTTCCAAGACTTATCAAGGTCGATCTTCCATTTTACACTTAGCTTTCACAAACCAACCTAATAATAATAAGGAATTGATGATGGAACATGAGTCTTGTGGTGATTACCTCAAAAATAGTCTCCAACTCCGAGTAAACAAGTCCACTTCGCTCTCCATACAACTTCGCAGTACAGGATGCAAACCATGATGAAAGCCATGAAATTAACCCGCAATGACTGACCAAGTGTCTAACCAAAAGCGGCAACTTAACAGCTTTCTTCACTATCTACAATTTAGGAAAAGAAAAAGGGATCAACACCTGCAGCTAAGCCAAAATTTATTGTCAAGCATCAAGCATATGCTGAGTAGCCCTAGAATTTCGCCATGTAGTCATGGTGTCATAAAGGTCCATTGACCGTTAGGGGATGTTAATAAGATCACCAAGTTTTTTTACCCAACAATTTTCAAAACATCATCATGGAGCACTTTTATTTGTTGGCACCACTAAAGGTATTTTCATAACTTCAAAAGTTGAACACTGATATAAAATCGCTTAGATTTTACAAGTATACTGAAATGTCCAAAAGACGAAGATACAAAAGTATCCAAACTCTTATACGTATTAACTACTTGGACAAAGAGGATGCTCCAAAACCTACATAAGCTATTGGCTTCATACACTTGTCAAAGAACTAAAATGAATAAAAAGAGAGAGGGTCTCCTTCATATTCCTTACAATAAAATTTGGCTACACATTTCCATATAATCATTAACAAAAAATAAGATGTTATATATAATTGTTTAAGACATTATACATATCTAACAAAATTTCTATCCTGAGAGTAGTAAATTAATGCAATTATGAAAGGATGATCTCACATCTAATACCCATCTTTAGGTTCTGTCACATATTTATATGCAACATTACATAAGCTAAGGAATCACACGTGCAAGTTTTTACTTTTTTGCAGGTTCAAGACAGAACATCCCCTTCTAAGGGTCTGAAGAACCACCTAAGACCCAATCATTTCGCTGGTAGTCATGGCAATCCTTTATGAACATGGTGAAATAATTCCGTGAATCTCCTGACCTATTAAACATAAAGAACTTTCTTGGAACATTATTCGCCATACATTATTTTCGTCTAAGACAAAATCTTCTAGCACATAGACCTATTTTCCTTCTTGTTTATTATAAGCTTGTTGATTCTTTAGGTCATGAATGATGTTCCAAACTCTACATTTGTTCTTTCTGTTGAAGATTCACAACTGTGAATTGGTATCAACACTCTTCTGTTGGACATCCAACATTATGAGCCTCATTACTTGTATCTAACTTTTCATGTCTTCACAAATAAGGTGGCTTTTGGACTAGGATTCCTAGTTTCCTCTTCTTTGGACCCAATTGTGACATATTGGATGTCTTTGTCTTTAGGCCTTTTCCAGGTCCCCCCCCCCCCACCCCCCAAATGAATCAATGAGATCACAGCTTAGTTGTCATAGGCGCTAGGCGGGGCCTAGGCGGTACCCCAAATAAAAAAAATTAAAAAAAAACATAATAAGAAACATGTATACAACATAAAATCAATCAACAATAAGCAATAGACAAATAATATGTCATTGAATATTATAAAGCAACCAAACAAATTAAGAATAAATTAACAATTGAATAAACAAACCATACAACTAATAACTAATAATGTGAATGAACAATACACAAAAAATAAAATCATGTATACAAAAAATTAACAACAATAATAGACATAATACAAGCAATAGACAAATAATGTCTTCTTCTCAACAATAGACAGAATACAAGCAATAGACAAATAATATGTCTTCTTCTTCTCAACTATGTCACATGGGCGCGGGTGCGGGTGTGGGTGCGGGCGCGGGTGCGGGGATTCGGCACTTCCAAAAGACCTGGTTGCGGGGGTGCGGCAGGGGCAAAAATGTAAAATATATATATATATATATATATATATATATATATATATATATATATATATATATATATATATAAATATATATATATATATATCGTAGGTTCCCCCGGCGCGGGTCAGGGTCTAGTTATCGACCCAGCCTGCTGCGTTCTGCTAACTGTCATGATTCAATCATGTCTGAAATTCCCTGGTCTTCACGAAAAAAAATATTAGCAAAGGTTTGATGTGGTTTGTTGGAGAGAGTCTTTACGAGGCCTACGACTCCACTGCCACGCCACTGCCTAGGGTTCTTCAAATTTCATTTTATATAAAGTTGCACACAGATGACAGCTAAAAGAAATTTATTGGATTTGACGTGGAAAAGAGAGCTCTACACAAGGCTACGACGTCTCATCAGGAGAAAAGTGAATACTAATAGCCACCAAGGCTACCACCATCATTATCATTTATTATGGAGAGAGAAAATTCTTGACGAAGAAGGATCTGGATCGTTGAAGCCTTGAAGGATAAAGACTTCAAAAGGCTCTTGAATTTTGGGTTTAATTTTTGAGGAAGATGGATCATCATTTCCAAGTTAACAGTGTGTTTTCCAACGCTGCGAATTAATTGTTTGGAGGCAGGAATAACATGGGAATCTGGGATGCCAACAAAACTCGTGAGATGTTGTGGACACAAGTGCCCCTTTATAAAACAAGAGCAACATCAAGCAGCTGTCAGCAGATTTTTTTTTTAAATTCCGCAGCCCATTTCATAGGGCAATTTTTTTTTTAAATCCAAAAAATGAACCGAAATGACCCTGGGTGCGGTCAACGCACTCAGGATCGGGTTGACCGCACCCGGTGCCGCACCCGAACCTGCGTCGAGTCGCATCGACGCGGGTGCGGCACCCTGCTAGCCGAATCCCTGTGACATAGCTTCTCAACAATAGACATAATACAAGCAATAGACAAATAACATGTCTCCATTTTCTTCTCCTCCTCGAAAAAGAAAACAAATGATGTCTTCTTCTTCAAAAAAAGAAAGCCTAGGCTCTAAAAAAAGCATAGGCGGTCCCACCCTAGGCGACGCCTAGGCGGTAAAATAGGGCCCCACCGCCCAAACCTGGTCACCCTGGCAGTGGGGGCTGCGCCTAGGTCGCCTAGGCAGCACCTTTGACAACTAAGGATCCCAGGCTTCTTCCTCCCCATAGGTCCAAGGATCTTCACTTTTGTTGACTTCTGAGATCTAGTCCCCTTGGATGAGCATCTGTTCCATGAATATGCAATCAGCAAAGGAAGAACAGTCAAATTGAACCAGGAAGTATATCAAAAGAGCAACAAGAGAAGAATTGGGCATGCACGTGCATGCACAAGCACCCACAAGCAGAGACAATTCCTTCCAAGCATGGGTCTTAGAGTCAAGATTGTCAAAAGAAGATTTAAAAAACATTTATCCAGTAAAAATAAACATGGCCAACAATATTATATGATGCAATGAACAATATCAAATGTGTAAGTAGAAAACAAAGATAATTCTATAGAATATGAAGATTACCTGAAGTACCAACATTCTTGACTCATAGTTTGCTAAAGCAGAAGCATGAAAGCCAAGCAAAAGCTCAAGAAGAAAGTTCCTTTTAAAAATCAAAGCATCATCCACCAAATTGAGACCCACATAGGATAAGCGAAGAATCCAATCTCGATCATTTTGGAAATGAACGGTGCCACTCCCAAGCAATGTATGGAATAATGGAACAGACTAGAAACCAAAATGAGGAGAATTTAGCAAACAAATTAGAAGAAAAAGATTTGCATATCAAATAAACATTACATAGTGGTTACCTCTAGATTCACCTTGGGGAAGCGTGTCAACAATTGATTAATAGTGAGATAATGAATTTGCATAGGATCTATCAAAACTAAAGAAGCTTCTGCAGCAAAAACTGCAATCACAGAAGGAATTTTCTGCCAGGGCTCTGCTATCCCATTTTGCAAATAAGCCAGAAGCAGACGAAGCCGTAACCCAACTTTACCAATTTGCCTACCCTGAAGATTTACTAATATTAGAATTGGCTAGAGCTGAAAATCCCAAGTACTTAGTGAATACAAGACCCCTTAGATGAATCAGCAACATATTAGAATTTTCCTTTCACTAGAGGGAGAATTAGGTAAGCACAGATTATACAACATATGGCTCTGCAAAAATACAACCATGGCCAGCCTCTAACTCATTCTCTTTCTCATAAAGGCGCACTTGATCAGGTTGTTGCAGGTATTGAAACAAAAGTAAAACTACTTCATATGCTACCTTCAAAAAATAATTTGGAAATGCAATAATCATACCAAACAAGGAACTATCAAAGAGGTATTGCAAAAATATCATAGATCTGCAGCCACACATGCCTGCTTAAAAACTGGAATATGGATGCTATAAACATCTTTTTTGGACAAGAAAATCTATCACAAGAAATCCCCAGGCACAACAATCCTGGGCAACAATGCACGACAGCTCTATCCTCCTCTGCTATTGCACAAGCTCTTATGTGCACAGCTCATCAGGATTTCTCCCATCTGCATGGCATCAGGTCAAAGTGTCCTTTTTCTCTTGTGAATTTGTCTATGTGCATGTTAATGCACAAATTGACAACAGATTAATAGCTTACACAAAAGGGCAAACTTAGTATCATTAAAAAAAGTTTAAATTTTGTAGCCTAGTTCTTGTGGATGCCAAATAATATCTTTCATCAGCATTCACAAATTATATTCCGATCAACAAACAATGAACATGCTCATTCTATTTTTGTATTAAAAGACATTTGAACATTAAAAATATATCAACATCAATCAATGTGGAATTAAGCACATTTTTTTAAGGAAAATATTAGTAGATAAGCAAATAACACATACAATATGTCCAATAAAAAGGGTTAATGTGTTATGAACCCAAAATAGCCTGTGAATTACATAAGGAGGATTCCCGATCGGTCTCAACCAGAGTAGGTCTTCACCTGCCCATTTCATTCTGGCAGACAATAGTATCCCTGAACGTGTGGCAATTCCTTTGCAAATTGTCCACTGTTAGCACACAACCAGAGTATGGCTAGGTTTGGCTAGCCAAGTTTACTGGGTTGAATCTTGTGGATTTTTTGTAATAATGGGTCATTGGACTCTTTTGTAAATAATGGGTCTAGTAATTGCATTCAAACTGGAAAAGGTATGGAGCATAAGGGGATCCACTTTGTGATTGCATTGGATCAAATCTTGTTAACAGTGATTCTGTGCAGCCCATGGGCCAACGCATGTGACACCCTGCACCATGAAATCCCAAAGGATTTGTATCCTAGTTCGGCAAGGCCATAAGGAGGATAGCAGCATGCATGGGTTATCAATGCATCTCGGAGCCGAAATGGCCTTTGGGAAGTTGTGCACCCTTATCTAGCCCATGGCTAACTATGAGTAGGAATAGGCCTATAAAAGGGACTTACATTTTATTCTGTGTGCTTGAATTATTTTAATGCAATGTGGAGACTCTCTCTCTCTCTCTCTCTCTCTCTCTCTCTCTCTCTCTCTCTCTCTCTCTCTCTCCCCTTGTGGCAAGACATTTATTCATCTTTTCATCTTCTTCACCTTAGGTGGGTTGAAATGCCACTGACTAAGCCTCTCGTTCTCTCCTTTGGTGCCTCAACTAGGTTGTGTGCTCGAGCAAGCTGAAATGCTTTTTGCTAAATTTATTTTCCTCATGATACCCCTTGCAAAGTATAAATAGAAGGTCATGTGCTGCAAGCAACTGAAACGTCCAACACCAAGTCCCAGTTGCAGCTTTTTGTGTCATAACATCCACTACGGTCACGAATAACTCAGAAAAAGATCTCTAATAAGAGAGGCCCCATCAATGTTAAATTGAAAACTAGCCAAGGCAAACCTCTAATGGTCAGGAAGAAAGAACAAAAAAGAATACCATGAAAGGGATATGACTGATTCTTCCATTTTCCATGCACATAGCACACCTACCTGTGAAAATCTCTACAAAAAGAGATTGTGTGTAAACACCACAATACAAGAAATACAAAGAGTGCACAAAGGCACAAAGGAGAACACTCACAAGTGCACAAAGGCGCACATACACATGCACAAAAGCATGAAACAAAATGAACTTCAATTCATAAGTTCCCAAGAGGGGCTTTACAAAAGCATTGTTATTGCATATGCACTCACAAAAAAAAGGATGAGTTCACAAGGGCCACTAAGGCCTATTTATAATGCAAAAAGAAGCCACAAGGTGCAGCTCAATATGACTGTTGGAGCGGCACCCAACGGTCACATTTGTGACTGTTGGGGCAGCTCCAACAGCTATATGGAGTTGTCCCTTTCACAATAGTCAAAAAGAAAAAAAGTGTAAAAAGAAAAAGGTGTAAAAGGCAAAAGTTAATAAAAAAAGAAAAAGTAAAAATGTTAGCCCATTAGGGTGGCTGACACCTATTGAGTAAAAGGACTGAAATACCCCTGATGGGTATTTCAGTTTACAGTTAAAAGAGACATAATATTTTAACACTCCGCCTCAAACTTAGGGTGTCACGACCGAAAGTTTGCCAAGAAGGAAGTTAAATCTTGGAGAACACAGCACCTTGGTGAAAAAGTCTGCCAGTTGATATTCTGATGTAACAAAAGGAAGGTCAATGGTTTTTTTTTAAATATTCTTCACGAACATAGTGGCAGTCCATCTCGATATGCTTCGTGCACTCATGAAATGTGTGATTTTTGGCAATATAGATTGCACTTTTATTATCACAACATAATTTTGTGGGCCCTTGAACTTGAATATTCATATCTTCCAACAAGTTGCGAATCCAAACAATCTTCATGGTAGTAGATGTCATGGCTCTATACTCAGCTTCGGTGGATGAAAGCGATACGTTTTGTTGCTTCTTGCATCTCGAAGAGATTAATGATTCACCTAAAAAAATACAGAAACCAGTGGTGGAGTGACGGTTATTTGTGTCACCTCCCCAATCAGAGTCAGTATAAGCAATTAAACTTAATTCAGACGTAGAAGATAGAAATACTCCCTTGTTTACTGTATCCTTTATGTATCTGATGATGCGAAGGATGGCGCTCATATGGACTGTAGTAGGTGCATGTTGAAATTCACTAGCAACATGTACTGCATGAGAAATATCAGGCCTGGTAATGCTGAGATACGTTAGGGATCCAACCAGTTGCCGGTAAGGTGTGAGATCTTTTAGGAGAATCTCATCATCAATCTTCATCTTTGAACCTACTATTTCAGAAGTTTCGCAGACCTTGTCATCTGTGATTCCTGATCTATCAAGAATCTCACGAGCAAGTTTAGTTTGAGACAAAAAATAGCCTCTGAGAATAGGCAACCTCAATTCCCAAAAAATATGTCAAAAATCCTAAATCTGACATTTCAAATCTTGAAGTCAAAATAGATTTAATGCTCTTGATTCCTTTGATATCATCACATGTTATTAACATATCATCAACATATAACAATAATATAACAATCCCTGCATCAGATTTCTTAACAAACAATGCAGTGTCAGTATAGCATGAAGTGAAACCATTTTCAATCATTACATTGTTAAACCTATCGTGTCAAGCCTTGAGTGCTTGTTTCAGTCCATAAAGAACTTTACGAAGACGGAGAACTTTATTTTTAGGGATTTTCATACCAGGTGGAGCATCCATGTAAACTTCTTCATTAAGATCTCCATTTAAAAAGGCATTTTTGACATCCATTTGGTAAATATTCCATTTTCGAATTTAAGCAATGGTGATAAGACATCTAACAGTAACCATACGAACTACTGAAGCAAATGTCTCTTCATAGTCAATCTCATATTCTTGACTGTACCCTTTAGCTACAAGACGAGCCTTATACCTTTCAAGAGAACCATCACTCTTAGTCTTGACCTTGAACACCCATCGACATCCTATAGTTTTCTTGCCATTGGGAAGAGATTGAAATTCCCAAGTGTTAGCTTTCTTAAGAGCTTCGAGTTCACTCTCCATGGCTTCTCTCTATTCAGTACATTGTTTGGCTTCTCCAAAAAATTTGGGTTCAAAATAAGAGTGAATGGCACTCAAACAAGCTCGATATTTAGGAGAGAAAGAATTAAAAGATACGAATCTAGAGGGAGTCCTTCTAGTTCTTTCAGTTCTCCTAGGATGAGAATCATGAGTGGAAATAGTCTCACTAGGTTCACTATATAGTTCATTAGCACTCCTAAAGGTGCTTCTATCACTATGAGAATAAGTGATGGGTTCTCTAGATACATTTTCTTCTTAAGGGGTAGAAGGGTTAGAGTTATTGTTGATCACAACCATTTCATTTTCACTATTATATGTTGATTCATCATCACTAGAGATATCATCATCCTTAGATAAAAGGTCAAAAAGAAAGGAGTAATCGGCATTTTTTAAATAAGATTCATTTTTTTCAAAACCACTATCATTTTCCAAAAAAGTTACATTCCTTGAAACATATAATTTATCATTCTTAGAGTCATAACATCGAAATCCTTTTTGAGTTTCCGAATAGCCAAGACAAGCACAAGGAATGGCTTTTGGTGAGAGTTTATCATTTTTATCGGTAAGAACAAAGCACTTACAACCAAAAACTCCCAACCTATTATAATCGGGTTCTTTTTCATATAGAATCTCAAAGGGAGAAATTTTATCTAAATTTTTGGATGGAAGTCGGTTGATAAGATAGACGAAAGCAAGAGCCGCTTCGGCCAAAAAAAATTTAGGAATATTTTGGGAAATGAGAAGGGTTCTAGTGGTTTCAATGATATGCCTATGCTTTCTTTCGGCCAAACCATTTTGTTGTGGGGTCTTAGGACACGATCTTTGATGGACAATGCCACAATCCTCAAGATATTTCTTAAACTCATTAGAGAGATATTCACCTCCGGAATCGGTCCTAAATATCTTTAAATTACTATTAAATTGATTTTTTATCATCATATGATATGTTTTAAAACATGAAAAAACTTCATGCTTATGTTTGAGAAAATATATCCAACAATATCGTGAAAAATCATCCACAAAAATCACATAGTAAGCAAAGCCACCTTTGGATATGACAGGTGCCGGTCCCCAAACATCTGAGTGAATAATTTCAAAAGGTTTAGTACTAAACATAGTTCTTGGTTCAAAAGGTATACTTCTCATTTTTCCAAGAATACAATCATTACAAGAGAAAGTATTTTTACAAAGATCTTTAACAAAATGTAGATAGGATAACTTGGTAATGTTGGGATGACCAAGTCTCTTGTGCCAAACATTTATGTCTTTATGTTGGGCCACATTACAAAAGGTGTTTTTAGGAATTTGAAGAAAATCCAAATAGTACAAGTCTCCTTTCCTAGAGCCTTCCCCAATCAATCTCCCGGACCGGTGATCCTGTATTAAACATTTATTAGATGAGAATTGAATGTTACACCCAAGGTCCGTGAGTTGAGAAACGGAAAGCAAGTTTAAATTTAATTTTGGTATAAGTCTAATTTTTGGAATAAAGAAGTTTTGGGTTTTAAAATTTTCAATTCCTTTAATTTCGAGAGAAGTACCATCCACGGTCGAAACAAAAGAAGGTGACACATTTTTAGAATACTCGGAAAGAGATGAAATGTTTGGGGTCATATGAAAGGATGCACCCGAATCTAAGAGCCAAGAAGTTTTACCTGGAGGAGAAGAGGTGGATACGGCGGCACCGGAAATAGCTCCATTTAGAAGAGGTTGAAGAGCCTCCACAATTTGATTGAGAGATAGAGCTTCTTTTGAAGATTCCTCTTTGGATGGTTGAGATGTAGTTGCCAATGCTAGAAGTTTCTTCCATTTTGGGCAAACCGGTTTGATATGATCCGGTTCTTTGCAAAAGTGACACGAGATTTTGCTATAATCTCTTCTTCCTCCTTGCTTACCTTGATTTTGATTCTTAAAATGAGGAGGTCTATATGTTCTTAAATTGTTACCGGGTCTAGAAACGGCATTAACATCATCACATTCTTCTTGATTTGTGGACATTGCAAGCACACTAGGATTTTGCTTGCTAATGCCCATACGGTTTCCTCTCCACTTAATTTAGTTAAGACATCTTCAAGAGAGGGAGAGGTAAAAGAGGATAGAAGAGAAGATCTTATTTGCTCAAACTCGGGCCTTAGCCCATTCAAAAAATTGAAGAATCGGTCTTCTTCTAATTGCTTATGACGAAGCTCTATAGCTTCTCCACTCCACTTGGGTTCAAGCATGGCAAGCTCATCCCAAATTGAAGAGAGTTCCGCAAAATACTCTCTTATAGACATATCACCTTGAACAAGAGTTAACGCTCTCTTTTGAAGATAATACTTATGGGACAAGTCCCTAAAAGTATACATCTTCTCAAGATACTCCCACGCTTGAGAAGCCTTTTTAAACTTTATAATGTTGGCATTAATCCTTGTCTCAACGGAAGAGAAAATCCAAGACAAGATCTTGAAATTCTTCATTTCTCATTCCTCATGTTTCCTACTATATTCCTCAAGAGCATTAGTTCTTTCATCTCCCTCAAGGATTTTGATTTCCGCTTCTTTAACCAAAGTAATTTTAGGCTCTGGTTCCGGAATCGAGCCTTGAATGTAACCCCAAAGCCCTTTCCCTTTGATGTGAGCTTTCATATTTCCGACCCACACGTGATAATTTGAGCCATTTAGCTTGAAACCAAGAGAAAAATGGGAGTATTTCTCACCCATTAGAGAGGAAAGAAGAAAGAAAAGAATACGTGCCACAATAAGATTTTAAATCTTTCTTCTTGTAGTAATCTTCTAAAATATTGAATGAAGAAGAGTCTCCACTCCAATCACCAAAAAGTTGAAGGCACGTTTTTCAAGGCACTTGATATTGAGAAGAATCACACCAATTTCTTTCTCCAAACAACCTTGCTCTGATACCATGTGAAAATCTCTACAAAAAGAGATTGTGTGTAACACCACAATACAAGAAATACAAAGAGTGCACAAAGGCACAAAGGAGAACACTCACAAGTGCACAAAGGCACGGATACACATGCACAAAAGCATGAAACAAAATGAACTTCAATTCATAAGTTCCCAAGAGGGGCTTTACAAAAGCATTGTTATTGCATATGCACTCACAAAAAAGGATGAGTTTACAAGGGCCACTAAGGCCTATTTATAATGCAAAAAGAAACCACAGGGTGCAGCTCAATACGACTGTTGGAGCCATGGTTGCCAGTTGAGGAAGCGGGAGCGGGAAGCGATACGGGAAGCGGGAGCGGGAAGCGAGGCACTTTCAAAATTTTAGGAAGCGGGGAAGCGGGGGACCACTTAGGAGCGATTCGGGAAGTGTCTCGGAAGCGACCTAGGAAGCGTCTCGGAAGCGACATAGGAAGCGTCTCGGAAGCGAGGGGGAAGCGAAAAAAATAAAAATAAAAAATAAAAAATACAAAAAAATTGAAAAAAACAGGGGAAGCGAGGGGGAAGCGCGCTTCCCATTAAAGGGAAGTGCATCCCCCATTAAAGGGAAACGCGTCCCCCATTAAAGGGAAGCGCGCTTCCCAAAAAAGGGGGACGCGCTTCCCAAAAAAGGGGGACGCTTCCCCCCACGCTTCGGAAGCGCGACGTTCCGCGCTTCCGAAGCGCGCTTCGGGGAAGCACGCTTCCCCTTTTAGCTAGGCGCTTCCGGTAACTCTGGTTGGAGCTGCACCCAACGGTCACATTTGTGACTGTTGGGGCAACTCCAACAGCTATATGGAGCTGTCCCTTTCACAACAGTCAAAAAGAAAAAAAGTGTAAAAAGAAAAAGGTGTAAAAGGCAAAAGTAAATAAAAAAAGAAAAAGTAAAAATGTTAGCCCATTAGGGTGGCTGACAGCTATTGAGTAAAAGGACTGAAATACCACTAATGGGTATTTCAGTTTACAGTTAAAAGAGACATAATATTTTAACACTACCTAGTCCATGAAAATCTTTCCTCCTAAGGCCAACTTGGTCAGGACTCTTTCCAAGGAAATTAACCATGAAAAAGCTTGGAGCTAAGTATGGGACTTGGGCCTCATAGAGTTTTACTCGGGAGAGCTTGCATACTCAGTTCTATTAGCTGTTGAATAGTGTAGATTTCATAATATGGAGATGTACCATATGTATCTTTAGAAGTGTGCTACCCTCTCTTATGTGTTATGAGGGCATTTGTGTATTTTAGCTGTCAGTTAGAGAGCCAACAGTTTTTGTTTTCTTGTGTAACCCCCATAAAAGTGTAACCTTTTTCCATTCTTGGTTAATGAAGTTTTTCTAGAGTTTTTCTCTCTTATTGTCTCACATTCTTATTCTCTTGGTGCTCTCAGAAAGTTTCCATATGGTATCAGAGTCATTTTGGAACTAGAAGAAGGAGATTAAAGGGAGAGGACACTGATGCTTAGGACTTCATTCTCAGTCTCAGAAGAGCCAGACGTTGGGGCCAGCCCCTTTATGCATGGGAGTGCCTACTCTCTTGTATTATGCATGCTTGTTGCCAAGCATTGTTCAATAAAATTCTTATTAATTTTTATGTTCGTGCTCTCTTTTGAGAGTTTGTGTGATTAGCCCTTAGTGGCTCTTTGTATTTGGGTCATTAGTAGTTATTGTTCTTGTAAGTGTTGTGACATTGTATTTGTGCACTATTTGTTTCATTACATGATATCAGAGCCTTTGGTGCTCTTGGGCAAGAGCTTGAAGAGGAGATTTGTGGGATTGGTAGAGTATTGGTTTGTTGGTTTATTGCTTCGGGGAGAGTAACATCAAACTTCTTCAACAATCTTGTTTTACTTTCTTCTCCTCTCTCATCAAATTTGATGGGAAGAAGAACATGTGTTATGCCCTGCCTGGGACCAGCTACCGCCGCGTTCACTTTGATTAGTGCACACAGGCACTAACACACTAATATACAGTCCGGAGCACACAGACGCATAGGTGTGGGTGTGGGTGCGGATGCGGCACTTTAAAAAAACTTGGGTGCAGGGGTGCGGGGAGGATATATATAATTTTTAACAGTTTTAAGTTAACACTACGTGTATTTGTGTGCATTTATGTATTTATATATATAATATAGATAAAATGAACTTGATTAGGGTTAACTGAATCTACTTTTGGATAGAAATGAACATCAGTGTGGTTGACTTCGCCTAACACAAAGGAAGTTGTGTCCAAGTGTCGCACCCGCTTGGGTGCGGGTGCGACGCGGGTGTGGTGCCCTGTTAGAAGAGTCCATGTGACGTAGGGTACGAGGCTGGTTTCAGGAGGCCCTAATGGGAGCCATCATCGAGGGTTAAAAGAGGAATTGATGATCGAGGTTCAAGCTGCACAACTAGCAAGCCTCTTATAATGTTTTGAGCTTGCTCAGGTGGCGGAGAAGGAATGCCAAGCTCATCGTGGTTCAAGGGGGGTGATATCCAATGTGTCTAAGTTGGGAAAGCAAAGAGCCAAGAGCACCCATTTCAAATCACGATCTTCAGGGCCCTGGAAACCCAGAACAAAAATTGAAAAAATCTAGTGGTTTGAAAACCTCTACTGATGTTACAGTGAGGAAAATTACCCCTGAAAAAATGGGAGATCACAAGAATATGCTATCATTGCAATGACAAGTGGCACTCATGCCATCATTGTAAAGCAATACAAATGTTTATTGTTGAGGAGGAAGAGGATGAGCCAGAATCTAATCAGGAGGAACCAGAGGAGGTGATCAATCATGCCCTCTATGTTATCATGCAATGGCAGGTGTGTCATTACCTCAAGCTATGAGGATGATAAGGAAGATACAAGGGAGAACTGTGTGGACCCATAATTTCATTATAAGCTTGAGTGTGAATGGTCTAAGCAACCTTAGTTCAAGGTAGTAGTCAGAGATGGTAGAAGACTGTGCAACAATGGAAAGTGCACTAAAATGGAGATTTAAGTCCAAGGACAACGTTTTCCAGATGAATTAAATGCACTGTCGATGAAGGAAGCAGAGGTTGTGTAATGGCTGAAATCTATAGGGCATGTGGTCCTTTGATTTTCAGCAATGAGTATGAAGTTCAGAGGATATCGGACGCAAATGAAGATTTGGGCAACTCGTGATAAAAAAATAAAAAATGGCTGAAATAGATAGGGCACGTGTCCTAGCATTTTCGGCAATGAGTATGAAGTTCAGAGGAAATGGGACGCAAGTGGAGATTTGGGTGACTCCTGATAAAAAAAATTAAAGAGGTGGAACCTAAACATGCATTCAGAATCATCAGGGCCAGCTCTCAAGTATATCTAATGCAGTTGATGGGAAATTTCTCGAAAGAAAAAGGGCCTAAATATCAACTTCTGCTTTTTGTGTTTTCTTATGGGATTCCTTAATTTCTTTGAGGTGCAAGAAACAACAAAAGGTCTTGCTGAGGGAGAATATCGAGTGATGAGTACGACAACAATGGAGCTTGTATGGCTAAGGTCTCTTCTCCAGGACATGGAAGTTTCCATCTCCAAATCTTCGAAGATGTGTTGTAACAACAAAAGTGCAATTTACATTGCAAGCAAACGCACCTTCTATGAAAGAACAAAGCACATTGAGATGGATTACCATTATGTATGTTATGAGTATCTCAAAGGAACTATTGACTTGCCGTATGTCACATCAGATTACCAACTTGCAGATTTTTTCACCAAAGCTCATCCTGCACCTCAATTCATTTTTCTCCTTATTTCAGTGATTTCACCATAAGTTTGAGGGAGGGTGCTAAAATGTGTGTGTGTGTATATATATATATATATATACTTTTGTAATTTGTCATGACCCTCAGGGGAAATTTTCGTCTGTTTATCCTATCTTTATAGCCTATTGTTGCATCCACCTTGTGCATTTGGATTTCATTAAATTTGTGTGGGCTGAGCACTTAAGAAAGTACTTGGCCCCAAGTATCGGATCTTCTTTGCTTCATTCTCTTATTGAAATTTATTCCAAAATTATGCAATATTTCTGCATCAGAAATTCTTCCCGGCTATATAATGTCAGTTTTCACTTTCATCTAGCAAAGTTATATTCACAAATACATACAAAAAAGCTGTAATAATAGATTGATTCACTCGTTGAAGAAATAGGTAGGACACCTTAAACCAATCCTCAGAACTCAATGCATGCACCACAGTTCAGTCTGTTGGGATTTGGGACAAAGAAAAAGAAACAGCAAACTATTAAAGAATGTACTACAATACCCTACTTTCACGAAAAAAGGAGAGCAAGTAGATGAAATAGTAGAGCTAGTTTTTCTTTATTTCCCTGATGATAAAGAAAGACAAACACATTTATCACAACTAAATCAAAGGAGAATGAAAAAATAATAAAACAAGTAACTGTTTAAAAATCTAAATAACTGATATGCACAGAAACATCAGAAATGCGAGATATCCAACCTCCAGAGATTTCTTGAACTTTCCAATAGCATTGTAACCCAATTTCCGGATCCCCTCGTCAGGAGAAGCTATGCTAACAAATGCAATTGCAAGCAGACCAAGTCCTGCAAATTCAATGGGCTCAAAGAAGCCCCTTGACAGTCCATGAATTGAGAACCGCAAGATGAAATCTGGGTCATATGAAATTATTCTTCTTTCCCCACATGATGTCTACAATGTCAATTGCATCAAGATATCCCATTAGAACTACAACAAGAAAGTATAAATGCAAAAAAAGAAAAGCCAGTTTCTTTTGTGACTCAAGTACTGAAATGTTTCAACAAGAAAAAATCCAAATTAAAAGAAACTAAAGGGTTTGATACTGAAACATACCAACGACATATCCGTGATGCTATCATGGAGGAGTTTCTTCAGAGAAGTTGGTTGAGTCCATGCAATTCTATTGTAAGGAAAGTTCAATACAGTCATTAAAGAGACTCTAGAGTTAACCACAAGGTTTTCCTTGAAACTCCTCCTGCAGTATTCTTCATCCACTTCACAATCACCTACTCTATCCAAGGACAGCAACTCATCAAGAGTCTGCTCTGTTCTTATTTTTGATGCAGAACTTCCCCATAGATAATCCATTTCAGCAATATAACTACAATCTGAGCCTTCCATGAATTCAATTTCATGCATAAGATGACATACTTCCAAATCAATTTCATTCATAGTTGCACCATAACCTGATAAAAGTAGAGATAGCAAGTCTCTGGAGTTAAAGCTGACTTCTTCAGAGGCACTAACAAATGTATTTTGAGCTTTGAGTAGAACCAAGACTCTCAATAATCTAAGCACTTCCAATTTTCTTTGGTACATATCAGGACCAATCTCCAGCGTATGTGCTTTAATATCCTTTTCTTCATGAGCATCACTCTCTTTGGGCTCAGGAAATAGTAAAAGCTGCAGGATGCTGGTTGCTGGGCGCAGCGATAGACCACCATGAGGATGACGAAAGGATGCATCATTATTCATCTCACACCACAAAATTGTCGGAACGAATAGTGAATGTGCAAGTAAATGCTTAAGAATACCACTGAAGTTGAAATTGCATGTTGAAAACAAAAGAAGAACAGTGCGCAGGGCCTTTAAAGTAGCAGGATCTTCAAACCTGTGGAGTAGACAAGATCGGGTAAAAGGTTCCAGAAATGATAGATATTTCTCTGGGACTGGATCACTTGCCAGCTCTGCAGACAATTCAACTAGATTTCTCAAAATGGTAACCTCCAGAAACCTTGCAAGTAGAAAACAGTCATCACCATTCGATGATTTAGAAGTAACTAATGACAAAGGATAGCTTTGCATAACTTTGTCAAGCGTACCAACTAGGCAATTCATAAGCATAAAATATGCTTTTGGTTTTAGTTTTGCTTCTCCACCAATCTTCCTTCCAGAAAGCATTTTACTATAGCCTTCATCTGCTTCAAGTAATGGAAAATGGACTGGATGGTTCTGTGGACACAACAGTGTCCTTAGCAAGGATAATTTTGCAACAACCCTGTTCACAAGATTGAGCAAGTGTTCGTATGAACAAAAGAAATTCTCATTAACATCACATATTAGTAGTTCATCATGTACAGCTAGACTTTCAAAGACTGAATTGAATAATGTATTTCTCTGTTTCCTACTCTCCAAGCTCCCATTAATGTAGTACTGCAACATATGACTAGCTTTTCCAAGTATGCTGTAGGTGAAAAAGTGAAGAAGTTCATTGGTAGATGTGGATAAAATCTCGTTAGGGTTTACTATGAATATGCTACTGCTGACAAAGTTCTCCCAATTTGAAAAAACATCCAGAAGAACTTCTGAATAAAACTTAGGAATGCTTTCACAATGCTCCTTGCTCAAATTTGATGAGTTTGAGAAGAAATACATATGTGCAACAGGCAAGAGCAAAATATACTTCTCAGTAGCCAAACCAGAGTACTCTTCCTTTATCTCCTTTATCTGCTCTGTGCTAACAAGATTCGGAGTGTCCACCTCAGAATCGCCTTTGTTTAGCATTGATAAGAATATCTTCCCAAAAAATTCTAAATGCACAGGACTCATCTCCGTGATTAGCAGCAACAGTTTTGATTTGACCTTGCTTGTCTTGCGGATGCAGTGCACAACCACTTCCACAGGACTGTCAACAATCATCCTTAACATTGTAATTCTTAATGGGAGGTGAGTAACTAGAGGTTGAGTTGTTCTATTGATGATATGTGCAGCAGTAACAGCATTCAATAAACATAAATCAGCATTCTCCAATTGGTGGTTCATGAAGAAGTCAAGAACCATAGAATAAACTTTTTCAAGAAGGCTAAGATCTAAACTTTTCTCTGAAATTTCCAAAAACAAATTGCAGGCATGTTTCTTTTTGCTTCCATAGACCAGATGACATGGTAGCATATTAAAAGCTGCTTCGGCAATATAAATTCCAACAGAGATGGGAGAAAAACTTAAACCTTTCAATATATCCATCCCATGCTGTTCCATTTTGCAGAAAAGCCAATCAACAAGTTCCAGCAAAACAAAAGGTGATATATATTGCATTGAAATAGATATAATATGCCAACTAGGAAAGCACGGAATCTGGTTCCGGTTTGAAAGTATGCACCACTCAAACTCTTCCATAAAGACTGAAAGTAGGCGTTCAAGTAGGTTCCTGCAGGCCTTTTTAACCGGTCTGTGTGCATCATGCACACTGTGTGCAGAACTTTCATTTTGTGTTGATAAGTAATCAGCAATATTTCTCAAAAGGCACGATACACATTGATCCACTGGACTAACATACTGCACAGATGTAAATAGCAAGTCTTTGAAACTGTTTCCTAAGCTTTCTTTTTTATCCTTATTGGTGCATGTTGGATGCAAAAGGAACACTGTTACTGCAGGATGATGAAAAATAATATTCACAACTTCTTCAATAAACAACACACTGTCGGTCTCTTGCCCAGATTGAGAGGCATCAGAACCCAAGGTTGATGCTAGTGTATGAATAAGCACACGTTCAATGAGAAGAAAACATAAACTAATCTGTTTCTCCAAATAACTAGATGGTGAAGCCCTATAACATGACTCCATCTGATGGAGCCAGAACAGAATGAACCTCAGCAACACAACAGCATTATCACTTGAAGCCGTTGACAGCTTGGCCTTGAGCAGATCTAGAATTTCAGCATGGCCCAGCAGGCTTGAGTCACCAAAGCGTATAATTGCAGGTAATAACATATACAAAGGCACATGTTGCAAAAACAAACTGAATGCAAAAGCAGCTGATTCATCGGAAATGCCAGAAATCAATACATTATCGTCAGAGGTACTCATCAAGGTAGTACATAGCAAAACTTCATTATCTTTTCTGCCATCATCATTGGACATTGGCGCAATCATTTTCAGACTGGAAGAAAAAATATCTGGACACATCTTAGAAACTTGGGCCAGAAGATCATGTTCAATGGAAAACATAGACAACAAAAGTTGAAATCCATCTCTAAAAAACCTTTGAAAGATAACAATGAGAAAAGGAAAATTATCCACTAAATCTTCTGGTCTAGCACAAACTAAAGAGGAACATAAAGCTGCAGCAATCTTCACCGAACCCCCTTCATGACATTCTCTTGCCATTTCCAATGCTTCACAAACTGCTTTTGAGAGGGACCCACCATATCCATTTATGAGCTTTGGGGCGAAGGACTTCAGATCACAGGCTTCTTGGTGCTTCATGCTCTTTGCAAAAGAGAGAAGGTTCTTCAAAGGCCTCCACTCGCAAAGTGACTCATAAGAGTCAATGTTGATGCCAGGATGACCCTTGAATTTTGCACTTAAAGTGGAAATGATGACAGAAGATAATAATTCTGAATCTACCTAAAATGAGATAAAAAGGATACATCAATTTGTGTTAAAAAAAATCAACTAAGGATTGCAGAGGAAAAAGATACCTGAATCTGTAGCAAGAATTTTAATGAGTTCCCCACATACATTGAAATCATGCATAGCTCAGTAAGCTTGAAGGTTTTGGAATCTGATTCAAGTACTCGCATGCACTTCTGTAGTATACAGATGACAAGTGGACCAAAATCAGGAGAAGTATCTGTAGGGCAAGTACAACCACCAAAATAGCTTTTAAACTAGTGTTTTTGCAGCTATAAAGAAGAGAATTTCATAATAATGATAACAAAGAAAATAGGTACAGTAAAATATGTAAAAACTGTGAGAGGTCAAAAGTAGAAAGTAAAAAAATCAGCAATATGAAGGAAAGTACAATCATTCAGAAATAAGCTCATGAGAGTTCTGATTACACTTCTAAGTGTCTCCTTTATATACATGCATTCAATAATTAGGTTAGCAATCATGAATGGAACAAAACAGGCATGTACATAAAACACCTAGAGTAGAACTTGCAATAAAGCAATTCAGACCATTCTTCAATCTTCTCTATACTGTTTTCAGTATCCCACTAATGAAGCCAGCTGCATACAGATATAATGCATGTCACATAGATGTGATAGGATAATGGCATATTTTGTAACATATAGTCTAGAAGAGGCTACACAATTTGGTGGCAATACTATAATATTTAGTTAATAGGTGATGCCACCTTTAGCCTTATCGAGAAAAGGTTAGTCTTACAGAAGTGTTGTAATTTTGTATTAGACCTAGAAAGGTTTTTCATGTCATACAGTATTAAGGGTCAGCCCTTTAGTCATTGACGTAGAGTGATTTTGTCTTCAAGGTGTGCTGCAACTCCTCTCTCCTTTGTTCTGTCGTTCTGAATGATATCAGAGGAAGGTTGATATCCAGGCCTATGACACCGCGACACAGCAGATCGGCTGTTGTACCCGTGTCGACACGCGTCGACTCGGGTACTGGTACCAGGCACAGTGCATGTACGCCGCACTGTGCCTGTTTGGGTCTAATGCAGACCCGAACCTCAGAAAAGAAAAAAAAAAGCAAAATCTCCCCTCCTGAAACTCTCTCTCTCTCTCTCTCTCTCTCTCTCTCTCTCTCTCTCTCTCTCTCTCTCTCTCTCTCTCTCTCTCTCTCCAGGGACCCAGAGGGATTGGGGAAGGGGAAAACGAGAGAGAGAGAGACGAGCGTAACGAGGGGTTTGGGGAAACGAGAGAGAGAGAGAGAGAGAACATACCGGGGTTCTTCTTCAACCTCCTCCTCCTCCTCCTCCTCTTCCTCTTCTTCTTCTTTGAATCTGCCCGAGAGAGAGAGAGAGAGAGGCAGTGGGAGACTCCTTTCTACCGTAAACCCTCCACCCCCACCCCTTCTTTATTATTTTTTAAATTTTCGGACACCCCCCCCCCCCTTTATTAACTTTTTACCTACACCTCCCTTCTTTATTCAAAAATTCATCCCACTAACTCCCTTTTTACTAAAATCTCTCCCTTCTTGATTGTACACCAATGTTGCTATTAAGTTGCCATCCTAAGGCTTAATGTCCTCTTCACTAGAAGGTGTTGCAAAGGCTCCACCCTTCCTTTTCTTCAAAACTGGGCCAAGTACTCTTCATATGGTCATATCCTTTGCAGTAGTGGCACTAAACTGAACTCAAGTCACTTTTGTGCATAAACCGAGAGTTCCCTGATTCTCGATGAAATTGCAGGATGCTTTACAACCTCCACTCGGACACTTACTCTACCACTTGGCTGCCTAGGAATGGCCATAACAAAATCCTCAAACAGATAATCTCTAAGAGACCTCATCTTGGCCTCCTCAATGATGAGCTTAGTTAGTGCCTAAGTAGCAGAAGGCAAAAAGATCTTGTGAACCATGACACTGCCCAACCGATTAAACTCAAGGCGTAGTACCATAAGGAACTAAATCAACCGGTTTGTCTCTAGACTGCTCAAATATATCCAATGCAGACTTTACAGTCATTGCACTTGTCAAATTTGCTACATTTTTCACACTTCTTGTGACCTTTCATGAGTGCAAGGGCATCCCATATTTATTGCATCTCGGAATAAAATTCATGATGGACAGATTTAATCCCTTGCCTCATTGCCTTCAATTCCTGCATGAGTTTATATTACTTTGCCTAGTTTTCTTGCTTATACACTTGCTTGAGATACCTCTAAGCTTCCTTAGCCTATTAAAACTTTAGAGATTCACCATTATTATTTGTTCCACAAGCCTCAAGATCCAAGCCTTCACCCTTTGCATTGTTTATTGTCCACTGCACTCCTTCAACTTATCATAATTGGCATTTATAGCTTTTGTTCTTCCTATAGACTCATCTAAATAGCCACCAAGCCCCTTGCTAACAATCACGACAGTCATAAAATTGGATAAATATGCATAGTTTGTCCCATCAAGCTTCACCTGGACAAGCTGAATGAATTCTCCTTTCTCCATATTCGCACAACCCCAACTACAATATTTAACAGCTTGCACAAGACACACCAATGCAGCTACACAAGCACCAAAATATGTTAAATCAAATGCATACAGCAAAATAATAGATGCTAGGGAGGATGCTTCACGAAATATAAACAAAGCGAAGTCGATGATGAAGACTATGCAAGAACTAATATCAACTAACATTAAATCCACCACAATCACACCAAGGTGACCCAATATAAGTACCCCAAATCAGTTCAGCATCAGAACTGCAGTTGACAGCACACTATGATAGTTGCATAGCAAGAACTAGCATCAATCAAGAACCAGCATAAGCCCAATTTAATACACCACAATCTTAACCAAATGGCACAAAGAAGATAACCAAACTAATTCAGCAACAAAGCTACAACTAATCAATACAATATGGTAGTCAAGCACCAAGAACACTTGACCCCACTCCTCCTCCTCCTCTTCCTACGGCAGCGGTGGCAACATCAGTCTCCTCCTCTTCTTCCTATAGCAGCGGCGATGACACTGGTCTCCTCCTTTTCCGACTGCAGCGACACCGGTAAGCTTCTCTCCTCCTCTCTTCTTCTTTCTCCTCTTCCGCCTCCTCCTCTCTTTCTTCTTCCTTCTCCCTTCTTTTTCTTCTCTTCCAACCTCCACTGCCTCCTCCTCACTTCCTTCTCATCCTCTCTCTTCTTCTTCTTCTTCATTCTCCTCCTCCCCTCATTGTCGCAAGGGCCGAACCCAAGGTTGGGTTCGGTTCTGTTGGGTTAAGCAGAATCTAAACCCAAGCCTGAGTTCGGCTCTGCTGAACCCAAGCTTGCTAGGTTGGGTTTTTGGGTTCGGCAGAATCAAAACTCCAGGTTGTTGGGTTCGGCTCTGCTGAACTCAGAGTTGCTGGATTCAGCTTTGCTAAACCCAGATATGGGTTCAGCAGAACTGAACCCAGGCATGTTGGGTTCAGAAGAACCGACCGAGGCTTGCTAGGTTTGAATTTGCTGAACCCAAGCCTGGGTTCAACAGAACCTGAACCCAGACCTGGAACCTGAACCCGGACTTGAGTTCAGCAGAACCTAACCCAGTCAGAGCTTGGGTTAGGTAGAACCTGAACACAGTGTGGGTTCAGCAGAACCGAATCCAAGTTTGTTGGGTTCTATAATTCTATTCTAAATTTTGCCAGTAGAACCAAATCCAAATTTTGGGATGTAAACCCAGATGAGTGTGACTTGGAGGGGGGGGGCAATTTTTCAACACCGTAAACATGAACTTAACTGAGCCTGCTCTTCCTTATGATGAAATTGATGAAGAAGAGAAAATTATTAAATCATTACCTCATCATCATATACATTGTGTATGATATACTTTTGTATGCAATTATGCATTGTTTGCTTCTTTTGTTAGCATAATTTGCTTCTTTTCTGCTTGACTTGACTCGTACTTCATAGTTAATTTGATTTATTGTATGAATTTATGCATGATGAATCGATGATATGATAAGTGTTTTATGATATGATAATTATTTTTATTTCATTAGTAATGCTAACTTAAAAGTTAAAATTGTTAAAGTATATATATATATACCCTCCCCACACCCCCGCACCCAAGTTTTTTTAAAGTGTTGCATCACCGCACCCGAATCTGCACCCGCACCTATGTGACATAGAAGACAGACTATTTCAAATCATCCATGCCTCAACTCATCTTCAACTCATCGATATACCCACGAAAGCCATGGAAATATCAAGGCTCAGAGAAATTACATGCAAGATGAGGATGACAGACTTATTCTCCCCAACTTGAGGGAAAGTATTGAAGAGTACATACACCCACGGTGTGGGGTCAATTAACCAAGGAGCCCTCTTGTCATTGTTTTTCTTTTATCAAGAGTAATTCTGTCCACGGAATAATACCCTACCCATTCACATGTAATATATATTTTTTTTGAGTTAACTGAATGAAAGATCAACCTCTTTTTTCTTACCTTGTGTAACCCTCTTCTTCTTATTCCTATTTTTTTTCTTCTAATAACCTAGAAATGTAAATTTGCACAGAAGTTACTGTCATTATTAAATAGTTATGATATCCTTTAATCATGTTATCATATAAGGGTATTTCAATAAATTACTGAACCCAGTACATTATAAAGATAAAATGATGTACTGCCCAACCATGTTATGATTCCCTTCTATTCATTCTCAAAGTTTGCAGGCAGACCTCATAATTTTGCCAGCAATATGGCAAACAAATCTGAGTTTTCCTGTTTAAAGCATCTCAATCCTGTAAACTAGATAAACGGCAACGAAAATAAAAGGACCAGATTTACAGATTGATGAAGAGATTGGAAACCAAATTATCAGTAAAGAATATTCAGTCAAGGATTTGTTCAACACAGAATTCAATGTATTCGGTCCCATCACAATCTTAGAAAATAAAAAGCAGAAAATATATTTCAACACTGTTTAAATTAGAAAAACAAGTGCAACACGAAGAGTTGACCATCAGGGACATTAGCACGTCATAAGTGACATGAAAGACGAATATGAAGAAAAATGCAGTCTTTTAGATTTACAAAGAGATCTGCAAAGTAATAATAACTCAATCAAGTTTGCAATTGATCCATTTTACAAAGAGATCTACAAAAGAACAAGGAAAAAGTATTGTTGTTCAACATTTGAGAGCAGAGGTTACAATTTATCCAAAACAAGAATAATTCAATCCAGATAGAGTCAAAGTAACAAGCTTAAATTTCATAGCACACCCAAAAATACCTTCAGAACAATTGAAGCTGCAAAGAGTATCACGCAACTGATTAAGGTACTTGTGTAAGTTGTTTCCAACAGTGGAAACTGCATCACAGAAAAAGGGCACCACAATTGCAGTCATATTTACAAAACCTTCAGATAGAGAGCTGCTTGCAGAACCTCTAGCTCTGTCATAACCAGGAAGAGACATGAACCACACCTCAATTTCTGACATATTTCCATCAAAGGCACCAGTGCTCAACATTGCTTCCCGAGCCAGCACACAAGCTTGTTTTCTAATGCATTTGATTGGTGAATACAGCATCAACTTAATCAACGGTTGTAAATGTTTATATATTAACTCGTGAACTTTGGTTGAAGTCCTGTTTCCAGGGCATTGCTTGATGTATTCTAATAACAAAGACAAAAGGGACTGCACCTGACAGGTGTTCAACAGCATCAGATCGCTAGGAAGAATCTTAAAGAAATCATATGATCCCCCAATCAATGACTCAGGGATTGTTCTCTGCAACCATGAAACAAAAATCAAAAGTACCTTCATTCAGCAAGAGATCAAGTCCATATTGTAATAGATAGAAAATATTCTGAAGACAATGGGCTTGGATATAAATATAATTCATTAATGTACAATGGATAACAAAATTTTCAGTTTAAATCCCAGATTCTTTTTCTTTTTTCAAAAAAAAAAAAAAGAACGTATGATAGGATCAAAGAATCCCATGTAAAGTTAGCAGTGGCATTCTTATTAGAGAAGGCATAAAAGTTAATTTCAATTAACAAACAGAGAGGGAGAGAGAGTTGAAAGAAACTGTGTAACTATCAATTGAAGAAATGATGCATCTAAGACCACATGTCAAGTCCTAGTCATCATTTCATTTTTCAGTAAACCATGTATAAAACATAGTTGAAACACTTCACCTATAATCTATGGGCAGAAGAAAAGTTGTGACATAAACTAAGGAATGTATATCTCAAGCAAATGCAGAACTTTTCTTTCACTGCATTCACATGATAGTTGATTTTTTTTATTTCTTTTAGGGTTTAGGGGTTTTATCTTTAGTACAGTTTATATTCACATACATATGTAAAACAACTTCCAAAAATTCTCCAAGGCCTGGACCTGACCCAGGGCTAGGTGGGGTGTTTGGAAATAGTTTTCAACCAGCAATGGACCCGCTTCAGTTTTACCCTAAGTCACATGGGTGCGGGTGCGGGTGCGGCACTTTAAAAAAACTTGGGTGCGGGGGGTGCGGGAAGGCAAAAATATAAAAAATTAAATATATATACATAATATATATATATAATTTGTAAGTTTCAACATTTAACAACAATAACACTAATAAAATAAAAACACAAAAACCTGTTTTTACAATTTTTTGAGTTAAACAGAAAGTATAACCACCTTTATGTAATTTTATAAAAGTACAACAGTTTTTTATGAAATTTTAGAAACCAAAACTCAAAAGAACAAATAACATAGGGTCCTAAAAGTAATATTTGATAATACAATGGACTCTAATAGAAAAAAGCAACTTAAAAAAATATTAAAAAAACTTGTTTTAAGAAAACGAAAGAAGGGTCACAACCCTTCTTCCTTCTCTTTACTGAAACCCTAAACCTCAGGGTTTCCGCCACCGAGCAGCACCACCCACCGCCGATGATGTCCTCTACCACCACCGAGCAGCGCCACCCACCGCCAATGGCGTCCTCTCTCCTCTCGATCCAGCCCAACCACCACCGATCAGATTCCTGCTAGTGTGAGGTGCGCAAAAGATGACTAAAACCCTCTATTTTTTCCTTTATCCTCTGACGGTCTGACCCTTACCCCCTCTATTTTTTTTTAAAATCTACCATTGATCCTTCTGTGGTCTGGTGCAGGGGGTTTGTCGGGCACTGTCTTGGGTTTTCGGTAGTTGTGGTCGAGGGGTTTGACCGCCTTCGACCTACCAGAGGCGGCAAAGATGACGCCGATAGCGGCTTTGATGTCTATCTCTCTTCCGATTCCCTGCTCTGATAAAAAAATCCCAAGACACACCCACACAGGGTGTCGCACCGCGTCGACGTGGGTGTGGCACTTGGTTCGCCGAATCCCTGTGACATAGGTTTTACCTCACTAGTTGTGTCATACATATACACAATTACAACACAAACGCATATGCAGAAACATAAATACATACACAAGTGTGTGTGTGTGTGTAGATTTGGTTTCACTTTCAGGTACCTGCATCTGGATTCAAATATGGTTAGCAACGAAACTCATTGCACATAAAAGCATGACATATTAAGGTAAGCGGCTAATTGGATCTGGCTTACAAGAGCAGTGAATGATAATATGTGGACCTAATATCTGGGTGACCTAACCATTTAGTTGGACTAAGCATGGTTTTCTAGATCAGATCAGTTAAAATATCACATCTGATTTTATACTTTTACATTCAAATGTTAACCCAATTAGCATTTACAATCAGAAATCTATCCAGGAAAGATAATTCAAACAGCATAAGGATACCAACACATTAAATAGTGCCAACTTGAAATCACATTGCCCCCAACTTTAGTTCCACCAATTCAAAGGGTGTGCAGCAGTTCAGGGAAACAATTTAATAGATTGAGTGCAAGACCTTACCATATAAAGAGTTATTGCATCAAGCAGCTTAGAGTGAAAGTACGCTTCAACTTTCCATGGTTCATCACCAAGCAAGGATAAATCCTGAAGACCCCATATCCTTGCAATCAGAGCTGCATTTTGCACTTCATCCAACTCTTCTTTGACAAATGCATCATCAGCTGTCCCACAATCCCCCGACTGGGGCATCCTGACTTCGCCATCTACCCCATTAATAAAGATGTTGATATCCTCATTGGTGGAGTTAGACTTGAACTTCTTGGCACCATCTTTACTTTCAATTGAAGAACTAATTGTTTTTTTTCTTTTCAATATTTTACTTTTGTCTGATTGGACAAAGTTCAGTGAAGAGAGTAACTTCAAAATTACTTGAAGGTCAGGTAGCATGACTCGAAATTCATCCTGGAAACCTTGCTTAAGATACAACCATTTTTGCAGCAGCAAAACATCATTTGTGTTAGTAAATGATGATGTAGAAAAACATTGATTGATGTTCGCTAAGGCATCAGCACCTGGAAAGCCAATTATTTTTTCAAAAGCTTCACTATTTTTGTGTTGGCTAGCCACATGTTGCATGTCAGTCAAGTTGTCAATCATGATATTTATAGCACCGATTATGCCACTGATTGACGCTAGTGCCTCAAGGAGAATTCTTAATGAACCATGTCTCACCAAGATGTTGGAATGAAGTAAACCTCTGTTGATAACTAGGCGAGTGAATGACGAAGGAATAATGCACTTCAATACAGTTTGCATTTCAGAACTATCCATGTTAGGTGGTTCAACCCGTAGTGAGGCAGACAAAGAGAATACGGTATGCAGTTTCACAGCAGAAACCAAATCAGAAGCAAGAGATACAGCCGAAAACCTGCAAATGTTTTATGAGGCAGACATGTCAGGAACAAAATGACAAGTTACATTCACACAAGGTGATAAAAAAGCAAGCCATGAAGCATAGAGCCTATTTGTGTAATATGTAAAAATACCAAAGCATGGGCACCAGCAGAGGTAAAAAAGAGGAAGAAACACAAGAAGATATAAAACAAACCAAAGAAGAGATGCACGTGGCTCAAGATTATATGGAAAAGAATCCATGTATGATGAAGCCAAGGATGGTCTTCCGTTCACTATAGCTAACAGCAGGTCCTTATGATACCCAACCTCGGTCGCCCTTAACCTTAGCATCAACCTAAGTAGACGCCCTGGATTACCCTTCAATGAATTTTTACCAGCTGAGTGTGCCTGCTTGCTTAAAGTCTCAGAGAAGTCTGGCATTAATCCATGAGAAGGATCAGTGCAAACCATCATGAGCGTCCTGTGTGCAACCTCTGCAGCATCCCCAGCATCTGGCTTTCCTGAAATATCACTTAACTGTTCAAGAGTAGCATCACCAAAGAGAACACTTTGAAGGCTCGGCGGGACCAATGAATGTGTAGAAAGAACCTTATTCTGCAGGGTATAAAGAACAAATATAATTGTTTTTTCATCATCCCTGCTGAGACCATGCAGCACCCCAGCATAGATTTCCTTCTTCTGAAGAACCCATCTCAACACCCTCGGATTACTGGCTTGTAGAAAGGACATTGCAAACTCAATAAATGCCGGTCTACTAGATGGTTTTGATTTCTTTTCCTCTTTCCTGGTTTTGGACCCCAACTTCCTCAGTTTAGTGTCTGCAAGATTGACAAATGCCTTAGTCGAGAAGTCAAATCTCCTAACAACTTCATAAGTTAAACCTGTGCCTCGCCTAACAACAGCAGCCATGAGCAACAAAGCAGCATTCTGTCGACCTGTCTCCTTGCTGTTAAGTGCCGCATAGACATCCTCCAACTTATCATCCACAATCCCACGAGCAAATCTGTCGAGCCTCTTACTTACAGAATGCCTCGATTTTGAGGCAGGATCAATCACATTGTTCCTCCCTCTCAAATCCGGAGACTCGGTGAATACTTGTTTACCTCCAGGATGTTCCAAAATTGTGGCGATTAGCAACCAAACACGTGCCAGGCCTGGTTTGTCTCTTTGCAATTTCCAAGCCTCCCAAAGTTCTATACACAGGGGCGATGCCTGAACATAATGGCAAAGAATTTCCCCACCGGATGCACCGTGAAGTAGTCCAATAAACTCCTTTGAAGCATCCACAACAATCTTTGGCTCAGCCAAACACAAATTCCTTAGAACTTTCTTCAATTTATCCTCATGAATTGTCGTGGAAAGATAATCAGAGGGTTTAACCTCGCCATCATCTCCGTTATCATCTATATCTAAATAAAAAAAAGAGTCAACTTTATTGCCTTTAAAAGAGAAGCTAAAGACAAACGTTCATTCCGCAAGTGTCGCTAGAAAAGAGCAAAGGATTTTTCTTTTTTCATCAAGAAGAATGGTAAGCTTTTAAAAGAACTATATACACGAAGGATTTTTCCAATAAGTGTACCTTTCTGGTTATCTTCAAAGCAGGGGTTCCAATTTCCTTCGTCCGTCTGGATTATCATGTCATCTTCGTCAACAGCTACCTCCTCCTCCATGACAGCGAGTTCGAAGGTTGCGGTGTTCCCAGGCCAGGTGCTTGGATTTTGACAGGAAACGGCATTGGAAAGTGACATGAAGAGGTGTGTTGAGCCAGGATTCTAACCTAGGGTGGGCACAAATGCAAAGTAAAAAAGCTAAAATAAAATAATTAATAATAAATTATACTAATTCACGACATTAAAAAACAAATCAAAAAACTTTAATCCTACCAGCTTCATAAATTATGCATTTATAATAACTGATAAAAAGCCCTAACATTCTGACCAAAATCTTATTTTCCATAATGGGTTGCTTTAATTTGGCTGCATATGTAAGTAGGTTCTGAACTATGTTCGTAAACTTAATAGATTGGTTCAAGTTCATCATGGCCATTAGCATATGGCTAGGGATGGCAGTGGACCGGGGGAAAACGGGGCCCCACCCCGCCTCGCCCCGTTTGGATCGGAGATGAAGGGCATGGAACGGGGATGGAGGCGGGGATGAAGGTCCCCATGTGAGGATGGAGGCGGGGATGGACTTACGCTTTCCCCCACCCCGCCCCGTCCCGTCCCCAATCCTTCTAAGGGATGACAATAGACCGAGGGGAAACGGGGCCCTGCCCCGACTCGCCCCTATTTGGACCAGGGATGGAGGACATGAAACGGGGATGGAGGTTAAAATTTATACCCGTGCGGGGATGGAGGTTCAGATTTTGAGACGGGGCGGGGGTGGAGACCTTGTCTCCCGCCCCTGCACCCGCCCCGGTCCACTGCCATCCCTACATATGGCTTATGCTTGGGCAGTGAGGATTACGATTCTCTTTCTTTTTCTCGTTTTTCCATAACATGATTATTGCTACAAGCTCTAGAAATTTCTGGTAAAAACTAGTTGGATCTTGATGAGAGAAGCTGCATGTTTTATAAAGTACAAAACCTTTTTCAAATGCCAGAATTAATAAAAAAATCAGAAAGAAATACAGAGAATAAATAACCCTACAATGCAAAACATCCATAGAGATAATACTTACTAAACATGGAGACAACAAAAATAAACAAACATGGAGACAACAAAAATAAACACAGAGAGAACACGCAAAAAACTGATAGAAAAGATAGAAAAAACACAAATGAAAAACACAAAGACAAAACCCAGAACAAATAATATTCAGCAATATTTAGCAAAACACACTAACACGCATTGGCAACCAAAGCTACCCACAAAATCATGAACCCAATTGTTCCTTCCACAACTAAAGCCAATCTAATTGGTCCCCAAACACATAAATATGGGCATCCCGCAAAAACCATGCTGATAATCCAACAACTCGGCAAACACACCAATCCCCATAAAAAACGCTTCTCCATTCATAGCCCTTCTCGGGCCTGAAGAGAGAGAGTGAGCAGAAGGCAGCCAAAGAAGGGGAAGCACAAGGTCCTTCTCCAGCCAGACTAGCCGGCGGGAGAAGGGCTATCCTGAGTCCCTTTTCCTTCCTGAAGCATAGAGAGAGAGGAACGGCGACAAAAGAAGGGTCAGCCGGAGGCCCTTCTCCGGCCAAAGTAGCTGGTCGAAAAAGGGCAATCCTGAGGCTCTTTCCTGGCCTGGAGCAAGAGAGAGAGAAAGGGCGGTACCAACGATGACCACGACGACGACGATGGATGCCGGCCGAGAAATAGGCGAGGGGCGAGTGCAGAGACGGAGGAGGGGTTAGGGTTTAGTGGTGAGCGTTGGGAGGCCAGGGTCGTGAAAAACTACCCTAACCTGATTCTTCCCAATTCTGGGCATAGTGACAAAAGTTTAAAATGGCAATTTCTCGACCATGAATTTCTAGTGAGATTTTCAATTTTTTATCGAGTTTATATCGGTAAATTCTCAGAAAAATATAAAATAATAAAATAATTTCTCAAAAAAAATAGAAAACAAATAAAAGAAACTAATTATACAATTAAAATTTACATGCAAAAATAAATAAAATCTACTAAGTGAGTTTATTTATACATATGCAAAGTGATACGTCTAAAATGGGGAAACAGTGGCAGCTAAATTCTCACGAGAAATTACATTTTTCATTTTTGACAATTTTTTTCAATAGGCATTCATTTTCGACATTTTGATAAAAGAGAATCAGTAAAAATCTAATGAATTAAAGTTAGGAACTAAAATATGCAGAAGTTAAAAAATTTATAAAAAATAAAAATACGAAGCAACAGATTTTTTAGAGAAACAGCAGATTAAATTTAAAAAATCATGATATTTTCATTATAATTGACAATATCACGATGTTTTGGCCATCTAAAAGAGCGGTCAGAGTGTCGTTCTTTTTTACCCAAGTCCACCTCCACCGTCAAACCCACCTCCGCTACCTCCACCAATTCCAACTCCAACACTTGCTCCTGCACCAAACCCACCACCAACCTCTGTCCCACCACCCAGACCTCAAAAAAAAAATCCTCCTCCATGGCCCAGATATCCACCACTGGCAGCTCCAACCTCCAACTCCACTCCTTGCTCCAGGCCTCCAGCCCACCACCAAAACCTCCACTGCCACCCACAGAGAGAGAGAGAGAGAGAAAGCAGATTTGGACTCACCGGACTGTTGCCGATGCCTCAGACACCGATTGACCGGCCGCTGGTCCACTGCCGATGCCTCTCCACCGCCAAAACCTCTGAATGGTGCGTGCTAGGGTTCGAGAGAGGCAGAGGAAATGAGAAAGAGGCAAAGGGCGACGGGGGAGGTGGGAGAGCAGATCAGGTGAACCGTGACATCTTCACCGTCCATTGCGTCATCACACGAAGACCCCACGGTCTTTATGCAATTTGGGAACGGTGAGGATGCCAAATCACTTTCCTTAAAGTGATCGGCTATCAGGAGGTGGGAGGTTTGGGGTTCGGGGCGTCTTTTTTTTTCGTTGGGTGAAAAAACAAAACAAAACAAAGGGTATTATGTTATTTTCGTGAGATTTTCTATTTCTCGCAAAAATAACGTGGTATTTTGTCAAAAAAATTAATTTTGCGATAAATACAAAATCTAGAGGAAAAAACACCGTTTTAATCTTTTATTGAATATATCGTGATTTGTTCGTGAGAATTGTATATTTCTCGCGATATTTGTCACAATGATTCTAGGGATGTCAATGGGTCGGATGTAACCCGAAACCAAACCGAATTCGAATCTGATTAGTCGGGTTCGATTCGGGTTAAGTATAGTGTTTTGCATTCAAACCCAAACTCGAATCCATCTAAAACGTATTGGGTTTTAAATTAGTAGATCGGAATTTAGTTTTATCTAATCCCATCAAACTCCGAACCCAATTCAATCATACCTGATTAAGTCGAACCGGGTAATGCCAAGATCCGACCAGCTTATATCCTTATTTCTAAACCAGGTTTCACACAAGTTTGTCCTAAAAACTTGGTTTAGTGAAACTTGGGTTTGAGTGTCATCCAAACATGTTCAAAACCTTTCACCCTCAAACGCAAACTTTAACCTAATCCCTAGGTTTGTAACTCAGTTTTGGTGTCATCAAAATGCGGACTCATACTTATTCATAAACAAAATTTACCCCTACTTATTCATTCACAAAAAAATTCCTTTAAATTATTTATAAAAAAAGTGTTGTTATTCATAAAAATATATAGTTTAAAAATTCAACAAAGAAAGTTTTACCCCACTTATACATCAATAAAATTTTCTACCTACTTATTCATCAAAACACTTTCTCATGCTTATTCATTAAAAACAAACCTATTTATTCATAAAAAAAATCACTTGATAATTTATTGTAAAAAGTTTATCCTACTTATTCATAAATTTTTCCTGGCTTATACGGAGATTTTTTCAACACTTATTAATAAAAAAAATCTATTGCTTATTCATTAATGAATACCCTAAAAAATTTAACCTGAATTATTTTCCCAATATTGAAATTTCGAGACACAAATTTTTTTTTGATAAGTATTACTAAATCAAATCTTACAATGTATAAACGATTTTAAAAAATGGTTAAGACTTTGAGCAAGGTTACACTCGAGATAAAAATCAAATAAAGATGTACGGGATATACACATTTCAAACCATGCATAATATAAGACTGAAATATGAATAGTTTTAATTGTGTTCCAAATCAGAGTATAAAAACAACAAGAGTGAAACAATAGGTTGAAATATGAAGAATTTTAGTCTATCAGAGTTTTTGTACCGTCTTATCCTCTCTCTAGATAGGAAACAAGAGATTGAATGAGCACTTCAGGTTTTATTTAACTGAAAACTCATTCTGGATGCTCTGGTCTGTTAGACCCAACTCAAGCGTCTTGTCGGTGAAGGCGAGACATGACCATTTCATCCAATCATCGTGGTACTGGCATGCCTTGCATGTCTACGAGTACGCTACAACGAAAGGGGTATAAGTTTCACAAAAAGGAAACCCCAACACAAAGAATGTAATGCAGAAACTCCTTTAACAAGTTTTATCTTTCGAAACCGATGTACAACACTTGTGCTATTTGCACGCTATGAGATTGTCATTGATCTCTTGTCCATTTATCATAGTATATGTATGCAGCGCATAGCTCGATACTAGTTCGATAAATAGGGCATGAGTTTCTCAAAAGAATCTCACACAAACACATGTTCATATCAATGAACCGGGGGTTATCCAAGTAATGTTAGATACGCAAACAAAGGTAGTAAAAACATCTCTCCTAAATACGTCGATTCGAGAGACTGGATTGCAAACTCGCAACGGCAAAGATTTTTAAAATCCAACTCATCATGGCTACGCATTTGGCAAAACGGATTCGCTTTTAGGAATCCCTTTTTTAAACTGGAATACACAAGTGTCGCTTGTGTCATTTTAAAACAAAATAAGCGAAACATATTTCACTTTAATCTTTAACTTACGCATACGTAAGTTAGCATGGAAATGCGAGCTCGTGCACAAGGCAGTGTGACAGCAAGGTGCCAGCAATCTTCAAAGTACGAAAATGTGCTTTGGTTAAACAAATGTGTAAGCAGGTAAATATAGAAAAGCAAATAGCATATGCACTAAAGCGCGGCGGCAAGAGTAAATGACAGAAAGTGATGCTTGATACGCGAAATCGTGTATCAAGCCAAATAAATGTATAAAAAAAATCAACCTGGCACTAAAGCGCGATGGCAAAAGTAAATGACAGAAAGTGGTGTTTGATACATGAAACCGCGTATCAAACTAAATAAATGTGTAAAGGAAATCAGCATGTGCACTAAAGCGCGATGGCAAAAGTAAATGACAGAAAATGATGCTTGATACACGAAACCGTGTATCAAGCCAAATAAATGCATAAAAAAAAAACATGTGCACTAAAGCGCGACGATAAAAGTAAATGACAAAAAGTGATGCTTGATACATGAAACCGTGTATCAAGCAAAATAAATGCGTAAAAGAAATCAACTTGTGCACTAAAGCGCGGCGGTAAAAGTAAATGACAGAAAGTGATGCTTGATACACGAAACCGCATATCAAGCTAAATAAATACATAAAGAAAATCAATCTGAAGACTAGAAAGCGGGGGCAAAAGTAAATGACAGAAAGTAATGAGGACAAGGATCGCAAAACTGTGTCCTTGAGTTTAAAAGCATACTATTATAAATATATATATTTAATTGTTTAATTTTCATTTTTAGTGTTTTAACTTAATTCAGTTCTTCCAAAGTCCATTGTGCAACTTTCCCCTACCTTAGGGAGTCTCGGGGTTACACGTGGCTTCGTGTGTAAGTAACAAAGGGCTCAGGCCGCGTTGCATGAGCAAGATCCACCATGCAAGCTGCGAAATAGCAAAGCATGAATATGTATAACAAGCTCAAAAGGTTAAACAAGAGAGGCAGGTGGGCTCGACTGTCAAACTGTGTACAGCCCTGCCTGCAGCGGCCAAAGGTGAAGGGTGGGCTCGACAGTCAAACTGTGTACAGCCCTGCCTGCAGCGGCCAAAGGTGAAGGGTGGGCTCGACTGATGAGCCGAACCCGGCCCCAGGCCCAAACAAGAGTAGGGAGGGGCTCAACCCCTCCCTTTACATAAAAAAGGAGGCAGGGAGACGGAGAGAGGGCTCAACCCCTTTCCCTGCAGAAAAGCGAAATGGGGAGGGGGCTGAGCCCCCTCCACCGTAACCTGAGAAAACAAGTGGGGGCAATGGCTTGCCCCTACTTGCTGATAAAAAGCCAGGCGACAGGAGTAAGCCCCTGCCAACCTGCCGGATAAAACGAGACGAGGCAGCAGGGAGGGCTGAGCCCTCCCTTGCGTACAGGGGAAACAGGTGGTTGCTCTTTTGTAATCGGTATTTTTAACACGTAATTTTCAATAAAATGTTTTTAGAAAATCGACAACTAAATAATAAAACCGACTTTCCACTTTTGTGGCGAGTACGGATCGATCCAAAGGGAACGTGAAATATTCTGATTACTACCAAAATTTCAATTCATTAATATTAACAATGTCTAAACTTGCTCAATTGCAAGAATTTATACAATCAAGCCAAATTGAACAAGTACAAAAGTAAAACTGCTAATTAACTCAAGCCCTGGATTGTGAGGCAACCTTCGGCTTCGTACAACCTACAAAACACAAAACACAAAACACAACGCAATAGAATAATAAATGCGAAAAGTAAAGTTACACTAATGCTTAAAAACTAACTATTACGCTAAACGAAGAATACTTAGAATAAAATGCACACAAAGTGATATCTAATTACACTAACAAACTACATTAAACTACGTCAAACAACTACTGTAACTACACTAATATGCTGCTAAAATTACAGAAAATCACAACACCTAACTATAAAAGGAATTGACTATTTTACCCTTGTGCAAACATTCACATGTAATTCCTGATAGACTGCCAAAAACAAAACAGCTGAGGGCTCAAACGGAGTCCGAATGGAGTGATTTTCATGGCGTTGGATTCCTGACACGTCAGAGAATTCGCCCGATTTTACGGAATGTAAAAATCACTTCGGATGCTCCAGATATGAGCAAAACAAGTTCAGCCAAAATTTTGTGACAGACCTGTCATAAAAATCATTTTGCAAAGAGTAAAAAATAGCGACTCTTTATGCTAAAAATCTACTTACGCTAACCGCAATGCACACACCCTGTAACTTAACTAATTATGTGGCTAAAATGCTAAAATTATGAAGTAATTTGTACCCTTCTTGAAACGAGGTCAAAAATCGACTAGAGTGGATCTAGCCGGTTTTGACATAAGGGTGGATCTATACTAACAAATGCATTGCAAATGCTAAACTAAATTCGACTAAACCAAACATCATAATTTATACTAACTAAACATGGATTCAAGAGGTTAATACTACGAACAACAAACAGATTATACCCTTCTTTGAAAGACAACAAAATTGGCTAGAATGCAACTAGCTAATTCTTGTTGATAGGGCTAAACAAGAAAATGCAAGGGCATAGAAAGCATTATCAAACTAATTACTAACTAATGCTAAAAGCTATATGACACTAACCGCACATGTGAAGAAAATTGATAAAACTACGAAAAGCTAACAATCTTTACCCCCTTTTGCAAGACACCAAAATTGGCTAGAGTGCAACTAGCCGATTCATGTCATGAGGGTTACACGAAAAAGAAAATATATTAAGAACATTAACTACCCAAACTAAACATTATCATCCGCTAAAACTGAACCAAAACATGTTGGTCTAAGCATTTTTAACACTCTAGACTTAAAGAAAATCATGAATCTACAAAGAAACAAAAACGATTACAATATAGGTTTTAACTAGAAGAGAGGGAAAGAAAGAACGTACCTCAAATGGACCGTCTGACGAATGGAGGGGTAGTGGGGAGCGATTTAAGCCATGGAACTACGCTGCTAAGCTCGTTGTGGTGGTTGTGCTTCACGTCAACATGGTGGTGGGTTGCTACAAGAGCTGCATCCAAGAAGGTGCCGAGTGGTGGAGTGGAGAACCGAGTCGCACTCGGTGGAAAAGAGGGTCGAAAGAGAAGAGTCGGCTGTTCCTAGTGGTGTAGATGAAACACCAATTGGAAATGGCGCCTCCCTTGGTCTACAAATCCTGCAACAACACAGCACAAACACATTAAAGGTTAAGCACAATGAAGAGGAAGAAAGTGAAGTGAAGGAGAAAGAGGCCATGGAGAAGAAAAAATTGGTGGAGATGAAAGGCTTGGAAATGGAGGAGGAAGATGGCATGAAGAGGGAGGCTGAGGAGCTTCAGCTGGGCACAAATCCCAAGGCAAAAATGATTGCCTAGGGTTTTGTGCCAACTTATATATTCAAAACCATATTTTCAAAATTCCAAAAAGAAGATTAAAAACATAATTTTAGCTAGGCACCTTTTTGAAGGGGGCTCTTTGCAAATATTTTCCGAATTGGGTTTGGATCATATATGGGTTGAATTTTGGTGTTTATGCATTGATCCAAGACCCAAAATGGCTATTTGGATCGGATTTTGATCCAATTGGCCTCAAAATCCGAACTCATTCGATTGAAATTCGAATTGTAGTTCTTTAATACTCAAATGCATCTATGTATGGGTTTTTATCCTATAATTGATGCGCATTTCATGCCTCATCAACAGGGAGGGCTTGTCCCCTCCCCTGCGTACAACAAAGGTATAGAGGGCCGAGCCCTCCCCTGCAAAATAGGAAAAACAGGGAGGGGCTCAGTCCCTTCCCTGTTTATAGAGAAGGCACGAAGGGTCGAGCCCTCCCTACGGATAACGAGGGCAAGGAGGGTCAAGCCTTCCCCTGCGTACAACAAAGACAGGGAGGGTCGAGCCCGCCCTCCCCTACGAAATGGGGAAAACATGGAGGAGCTCGGCCCCTTCCATGTGTATAGAGAAGGCAGGGAGGGTTGAGGCCTCCCCTACGGATAACGAGGGCAGAGAGGATCGAGCCCTCCCCTGCGTACAACAAATGCAAGGAGGGTTGAGCCCTCCCCTATGAAATGGGGAAAACACGGAGGGGCTCTGCCCCTTCCTTGTATATAGAGAAGAGATAGGAAGAAGAGGACATAAGAAGAAGACAGAAGAAGGGGGTTGGGGGCGTACCTGTAACGCCCCGGATTTTCAAAACAAAGCTAAGTTAAAATTTTCATGAATTTCTTTTTTTTTTCTTTGCAGCGAAATTTAGAAAAGCTTTTAGCAGCAGAATCAGACGATAATGAGTCGTCAGTTTTAGAAAACTCCGAGCACGTTGCAGGTATGTGGCCAAGCAACTCATTGACCACCAAAGTGTTCCATTTTATCGAAAACACATGTTTATTACAACACTACTGCTTAGAAAAAGCAGTGTAGGTTCAATAAAAGGAAGCAGTACAACTCTGTCTAGAGAAACCCTAAAACTCGATACCGCCTTGCTCCGCATATCGCAACGCAGGTACAACACCTAAAATCCCCATTAAACGGGGTCAGAACCACTGATAGTCTGGTAAGCATGCAATCATGCATCCATTCAACTCAAGTACATATAATGACCACTCAGGGTCGCAGTTCGTAATAGCGACACTCAAGCCTCCAAGACTTAGCGTATATCGCAAGAGCCTCCTCAGGGCTATGAGTTGAACATTCGCTCAAGTCTTCACGACTTAGCCTTGACCTCTTCCGGATCTCAAAGTTATGTTTAGCTCAAGTCTTCATACTTGGCACATCTGTATCCCACGCATCTAAGGACAGCTCCTCGAACTTCGCTTAGTCGTGCGGATACAACATGGGTCTTTGCCCAGTCGGTCCAGTAGTATACCGAACATGACACCTTCACAAAGGTTATGCAGGACTAACTCAACAACGGTCATCCACGCATACATTCAAGCATCGCTGAACCTAAGTTAATGCATTGTTTCGATATTTAACCTCTTTCACCCTTGGTACGCGGGCGAAGCATTGTCCGGGCATCAACACGACGTTCTGGGGGTTGATTATTCTATGTATTTTAGATACCCAGAGGCCTGTTGACCCTATCCATAGTAGGGCAGTGTGTTTCAACTGGGAGAACCCTATTAGGCCCATATTTAGATGCATCCTCTACTTGCAGTAGTTGGGTTCAATCCTTAGATCTTAAGGATAACCACGACCCCAAAACCCATGAGTGACTGAGGCCATCGTGGACTCTATCAGGTCCAAAGTAAAATACGTGTCACTCAAGGCTGTACCATCACTGTCATTCCACAGTGAGCATAATTCCTGAAGGGGTCTGTCAGTCTTACAATTACTTGGACAGATATAAGCATGTCATTCAGACAGCCCGTGCTTTAGCACTACGAGAGTATGTACCCGACCTCATTCAGTCCGCCCCAACACAGTCATTACTGAGGGGGTACCTCTAACACGATTTTCAACCGCGGGGTATGTGTGACCTTAAGTCTTATTCATATGCATGCAGAACACCGCTCTTGGCACTTTAGCCACCACGAACATCACACCTCTTTTGGGTGGAAACAACACACTCTGGCTCATCAGCCCTTACGAGTCTGGTTGCGTAACCGTTCTCAATGAGCATGCATATGACTCGATCTAAATAGATCGGCTACTCGGCGTATTTCTACGCAACGAGTCCAAACCTAGTCAAGGCGCAACCTCTACTCCGGCTCAGCGGCTCTTACGAACAAGGTGCCCTCGTAGGCACAAGGATACGAACCGATCTGGCATCATTCCATCAACAGACATCATTATGTCGTTCAACTGGTTCTGGCAGCTCTTCTGCCAACCATTTCGTCAGCACCTCCTCTGCTCTATCGGCAGTGGTGCGACGAACCCTTCTACGTTGTAGAAGGCAAACCATAAACTGAGTAGCACTCTGCTATATGTCAGAGTATCCTGCTACGTTCTTTCTGAGCTATTCTTAGCTTCTTCAGAAATTTCTGCAGCACTTCCTCTCTTTTACGGAGAAAGCGTGCGTTTCTTTTATCCATCTCAGCGGCATCTCCTCTCTTTGGTAGGAAATCGCCACGCTTAATTCGGGGAAATGGATGTGCACCGTTGTGCGTACTTTGCATCCATCAAGGTTGCAGGAACCCTGGGCCATAGCCAGGCCATACGTAATTGACTTAGTCTTTACGTAAAGAGCATTTTGTCAAAAACCGAAGCCTTTCCAATAGGGGCTTCATTTGTCAAGCAGAATTTTGAACGAGGAGCGGTAAGGGAATCGCATTGGCGATTTGGAGTTTGATCTCCATTTGAACGCTCATTTACGCGCCATATATGTAGTATAAGCAGAAGCTTGTGCTTTATACAGCGGCGGCGTAAAGAAAATGCATATACTATTGTTCAGGGCGTGTAACTGAACGAAATATTCTACATATATAACAAAACAGGAGCCTTGGTATCGTTCGACGCGACGGCATAAGTAAATGCATAATCGGAAGTGCAGTAATCGGAAGTACAGAAAGCAGGGAGCCTTGGCATCATACGACGCGACGGCAAAGGTAAATTACATAGCCTGTGCGATATAAGACGCGTCGGCAGAATCAGCAGATATACACCTAGATCTGTATCCAACGATAGTTACGAGGCAAGCGAGTGAACACCGAAGTGTCCTAGAGGGATCAACCAAGAACTAGGGCGAGATACTATTTTTGAAGAACGCATATACTGCGCATTCGAACATATATATCTGACAATAGTTACGAGACGAGCGCGTGAACACCGAAGTGTCCTAGAGGGCTCAACCAAGAACTAAAGCAAGATACTACTTCAGAAAGTATATGCTATATACAAACAATCAAATACTTGAGAGAGATGGTTTAATGAAGCGAACTTACTTCAAATCGTGGAAGAAATGGCTCTGATTGCTTCAAACGCTTCGAACGAGGCTCGACTTCGAAAAAGGATCAACTACGAACTTCGGACGAAAAAGGACTTGGACTTTGACTTTTAACCAAACCAGGTTCAAGTCAAGTCAACTGGGTTTGGACTTAGGTCAAGTAGGTTCAGACCTAGGTCAGGTGGGTTAGGACCAGGTCAGGCATGATAAGACCAGATCAGGCAGGCTCAGGCTAAGTCAGGCAGGCTCAGACCAGGTCAAGTGGGCTCAGGCTAAGTCAGGCAGGCTCAGACCAGGTCAAGTGGGCTCAGGCTAAGTAAGGCAGGCTCAGACCAGGTCAGGTGGGCTCAGGTGGGCTAGGCTAGGTAGGGTAGGTTTGGGAAAAGGAGGAGAGAGAGAGGGGTTGGCGATTTTTAGAGAGAGGGGGGCTCCTCTATTTATAAGAAGTGAAACTTGGGCCCCAAATTTCACTTTTACCTCTTTACCCCTTGGCTTTTCAGAAATTCCCTTCATGGAAGGTGCTGGAAGGAGCTGGAAGGTCCTGGAAGGCTCTGGAATATTCTAGAATATTTTCTGAGAAATATTTCTGTGGATCCCACCAACATTTCTGTGGGTCCCGCAAAAATTTCGGGTTTTCGACGATTTTTTTCCGAAAAATTCTGAGTAGGTCATTATCTTCGTATTGATGCAACTAAGAAAGTTGGCTCGCAAGAATCCTTTGATTTTGTTCAGATAGGAAGTTATGGCTTCCAGAGTGTTTGAGCATATATTCGCGATTCGACGAATATCCTAAGTATAACTGGCTCGCAGGAATTGATTCGTTTCGCATTCTGAGAAAAAATGTTATTTTTACCGGTAAATGCCTCATGAATTTATTCAGATATTTTCTGAAAAATTGTGGGTCTTACAGTACCTGGAGGTCATCAACGTCGGCAGACAAGCGAGAGGGTCGAGCGAGGGGAGAGAGCACAGGAGGAGAGGGGGGTTGCCAGACGAGCTCGTCGGAAAACAAGATCGAGAGAGAGGGGGTGTCAAGGTTGGGGAGAGAGAAGAGGCGGTGGAGTGAGAGATCTCCGAGAGAGAGAGAGGGGGGGGGGGCATGTACCCGGTTCGGGTCGTCTGACCCAAAAGAATTTTTTTAAATGAATTTTACAAGCACCGACTTTCTAGAAATATTGAACAACAATTTATGAAACAGACATTCCCTATTTTTTTTAAATAGAAGAAAAATAAGAAATTTTCATTTCAAAAAAGTGCATATGAATCACATTTTTTTTGTTTAAAGAACATCTATAAATCACCAAATCAGAAACCACAAGCCTCAAGGAGGAAAATTTCCAAAACAGGAAATCACAGGTCACTACAAACACTTTTAAATAAAAATTATAATATATATATTTTTTCTAAATTCTGTCCAGATTTCATTTCCAACATGCAACTACAGTTAAAATGATTCAAATGATAAATTAAACATGTTAATTCAAAATACACCATTCTATACATACATCTAATCTCAAAACAGGAAAAATGGTAGGCCTCTATGGATTCTTTTGAATGATTTTTTTCTTTTCTAAATTTCTTTCTAGTTTTTATTTTCAGCATGTTAAAATATTTAATATGATTCAGATACACATATAAACTTGCTAAGATAGAGTATCTAAGTTTGTTCATGCATCCAATATTAAAACAGGGATATCGCAGGGCCTTCTTCCCCTTTTTTTCAAAACAACTAGGACAACATTATATCAGAACTTTACTCAACAACAGAATAGCATAAGGCATGGCTTCAGAAATAAAAATCAGATTTTTATCATATTTTTATGCATACCAAAATCAAATGCATGAGCATATATATTAACAGAAAAACAAAATTTCAATTCACCCAGGGCAACCAATATATATCTAATTTTCCCCTTCGCTTTTTTTTTCCTATATCCAGAATGAAATCATAAAAAAAAATGAAATGGGAGGGTCTCACTTTTTTTTTCATCTAAAATGCAGCCTTAAGGATTGAGATCCTCACCTTTTGCTCCAGCTCGTCCTCCTCCTTGAGGACGCCCAAACACAAGGGAGAACAACAAAATAAGAGAAAAAAAACTAAAACAAACAAGGAAGAATAAGAAATAGGAAGGAGAAGAAGGTAGAGGGGTAGGGTTGGCCTACCTTGGTCGGTCCTCCCTCAAATCCCCAATGAACAAGGGCGTCTCCTCTACGACAGCAACAAGAAAGAGAGGAAGAAGAGGGTGGCGCACCACTTGTGGTCGTTGGAAATGGGGTCGGTGGACGAAAGAAGAAGGGGCGTGAGAGAGAGGGTTTGGACATGAGAGAGGAGGGAGAGTTAGGGCTGAAAAATGGACTGAGGGTGAAGGTCGTGAGAGGGAGGGGTGGGTACCGGGTTTTGTCCCACCCTACCCTGCTCTGATCGAGGTCCAAATAGGATCCAATTAAATCCAAACAGGGGCGTAAGACTCTAGTTGGCCCACTTAGTTGGTTAACTGGGTTCAAACCTAGTTGGAACCAACTCCCACATAGGTTTGCCACATGGCTGAGCTTAACTGACCCTGGCAGGGTCAACCCTGTTGGGGTTGGTTGGTGTGGGCGGCAGCCCATACACTGCAAGAACCAAACTGCTCTTGCATGCCAAAAAAATTATGAATGAGTACCCTGAACCCATTTTTAACCTTTTTCATGTGTGAAAAATGATAACATATGCCATTTGACCAATCGAAAATGGTCGTAAATGGCCTTCTCATAGTTGACCCCATTGGGTCAACTCAGGATTAGACAAAATTGATCTTAATGACCAAAATGCCTTAAAACAACCCTGAAATGCCCACAATGCCCATGAAACTTGTTGGGCTCGCTCCATACTCGCTTCAACTCTGACAATACAAGAGGATCCTGGGGGGCATTTAAGGAATATGGAACAAAACTCATCTCATCGAGTTTCGATGAAATAAAGACCGATCTTCTCAAAAAATGCATGAGAATGGCATCCTACACTGAGAATCTAAGAATGAACCTCAAAAAAATCTATTATCCAAAAAATACAAAAATAGGAAAAAATGTCATATTTTACATTAAACTTATCCTTTTTAGATCAAATATTAGCCAAAATCTAATCATCCATGCATCTTTTAAGGTTTTCTTCCATCCAGGTGGCAACCCTCCCTAGTGACTGCATTTTTAATCACAAAACTATAGAATTTTGATTTTATTTAAAAGAAAAATTAAAGCATATTGTATTATCTTTTCAACGTACCAAATTGTGCCTTGATCTGACATATGAATTGAAGGTTACGATCAAAACAAGTTAGCTTATTATAATGGATTTGAAATACAATCCGAATATGGAGGTATGAAATTCTTATATACAGATCCTAAAAAACTTCTAGAAGCCTCATCTACGCTCCTAGATTCTTATCTTCTTAGAAAACCCTAGGAGCCACCTAAAACCTTACCCTATTTTCTTAGAGATAAGCCTTCCTAATCTCTTAGAGATTACTTTCACCTTAGATTCATTGAACTTAGTGAGTTTCATGTTGCTTGACTCCTAAACTAGGTAATTCTAAGAAATAGGATTCAACTTAATAGCAACCACCAATCAGAAAGAGACCTTCAAACCTGCAACAAAAACTATAAATAGAGGTCATCCCCTTTATTCTAGCCATTTAATACCCAAGTATCCAAACTCTGTTGCACGTAATGTCCAACCTAGCTTCTTAGAACCCAACACCGAGACTATGCCCACGCAAGTCTATCCCAACTGAGCCAACCTAAGTCTAGTCTAGGTCTAAATCTATTGTCTCAGCCAACCAACTAAAGCTCATGCAGAAAGGACTATCAAGCCCAAGGTGAGATTCCATTTGATTTGACCCATTTGAAACACCCATTTCAGATCGCGAGTTGCCCAAGGTCTATATTGTCTCAGCCAACCTTTCGTAGACCTCCCACTTTATGAGTTGGACTAATTCATGCTCATAAAACAATTGGAAGAAGGTCTAGGGATACAATATAGACCTGGGACACAAACACAAACAATACAAGGCTAAACAAGTGGTTTCGGCTAGCCTATAACTAAATATATAATGTTTAATTCATTGAGGCATAACTCAAGAAATACAAACAATTCATGTGTGTAAATTGCTCAGTAGATGTTTCTCAGAATATGCTTTACAATGCACCAAAGAACGTAGAGAAGCTCTTCAGGACAAGTGAGATGTGGTCCTCTAAAGATAGGCCAAAATAGAGACTTACGTGCCAAGGGATGGTTCCTATGCACAACTACGCTTGTGCACATGAGACTATCCCAACTTCCAAGTTGTGTATCTCTGCACCTACGCACTTCTACTGTGCGTAACTTGACTCGTGTGAAGCCATGCTGCACAATTCATGAGAGATATCTCGAGATGTACAATTTCAAGTGATGGCACAAGCCCTGCCTGCAATGCACTCTGATCTGCAGCAAACTATGCACACCATGGGGAATCATCACATGCGTTTGATGGCATAATGGGTTATTCGACCCCTAAATCAACCAAATGGATGTGGAGTCGCCTAAGGCTACAGTGTCGTAGGTGGCCCACATTCTTCAATATCAAATGGATGGTAAACATGGGTAGGAATGCAAGCACATAGTCAGGACCACATCAAATATGTGGATGAATCCTTCCCTACAATAAGTTCATATATCAAAGAAAGTGAGCTATTAAAACCAACTCCAGAATTTGTTTTATGGAAATGGTCCCACCAACTTGTGTTGAGTTAGATAAAGACCACAATTACATATATTATATGTGTCTCATATGTCGGGGAATCATGTATTGCGTTAGAACAATCTTATGTGTCTCACTCAAGTATTTGTATTCTTTAGTTAAAGCATGACCTTTAGATTGTGAAAAAAGAGGAAAAGTTTGTTGGAATATTTGAATTATGTCAAGTTCTTTACAAATTTTGTGTGCACAGTTAATTAACATGTCTCTGATGAAGACTAGGTTCAATACACTTTGGTGTAAGTTTTATAAAATATATTTTTAAAAAGATATTTTCAATAAAAACGTTTGTGTAAACCGAACACCAAATAATAAAAACCGGTTCACATTAAGTGTGAGATCCGGGTCGAACTCACGGAACGAGACGAAATCTAAGTATTCCAATCAGAAGCACACTTTTAATGCCTTAAAAATAAAAAATTTTAAAGTGCAATAAATAAGCATGTAAACCCTATTACAAAATGTCGAGCAAAAGGGAAATTAATACAACTCAATTAAATGTGACCTAAAGCTCTACTTTAACTAAAATAAAAAGAAAAAGAAAATGCCTCTGCTCGTGAACCACGATCGTTGCATGTAGGTGTCAAAATTTGGGTGCGTCCACCTCAACACCAACCTTCTAGCCCACGACAACCATTTGCACAAACACAAACAAGCAAGCCATACAACACGAACAACCAATCCAACATCTCCCAACAGACTAGATTGAGGAGAGAGTGAGCTTGGCCTGATGGAGTGTGCAGCAGCCTCTCAGAGTTGCTCTCACGTTAAACCTGCAAAAAAAGAAAAGAAAAAATAGAAAAGAAAAAGAAGAAGAAGAAGAAGAAAGAAAGGGAAAAGAATAAATAAGAAGAAGAAGTCGCTGATAGAAGAAGAAGAGAGAGGAGGGGATTCACGTGAGATGGGAAGAGGGGAAAAAGGAGAGGGGTGTGTGTTGTAGAGAAGGCCAAACTAGTTTCATGCCCCTCTATGGCTACTTTTTATATTAGGTTTTTAGGTTAGAATAAAAATTATAAAACTATTCTCAAATTAAAAACTACTTCAAAAGACTACCTACATTTAGCCCAAATTACAAAAATGAGGTGGCGCCAAGTAGAAAGGATGTTTTCAAAATTTTCTTAATTAACCACTATAGATTTGGGTTAATTGGACTACAAATCACGTGTGGATCAGATCCAAGATCCATTAGACGTTATTTGAATTGGATATAGAACCAGTTGTACTTGAAATTTGCTTCAAAACCATAAAATGACTATAACTTTATCGTTTTAACTCCAAATTGGACGAAGTTTGAACCATGGCATCATGACATTCGAAACATCATAAATATGGGTATCAAAACAATAAAAGATACATAAATGCATTTTCATGCATTATCAAATTCTCTTGTGCTTATTGTTTGCCAGTCCTCGAGAAAACGTTATTCCAAAACTAAGAGAAAGAAAAACCTATATGAAAAACAAAAACAATAATACAAAACTAATGTATAATATCTAACTCACTTTCATAGAAATCATGGTTGCATTTAACGTATGCTACAAGCCGTTTAAACCCCTAGGTTACCCTAGTGGACGAGTGCGATCTCGTGAGGGTTTTCAGTGATGATACCCGCAAACATCTTTGTCATGCGTACTTATACAATTTTTAAAAATATTAGGCAATTAAAGCTATTTTCAACAAATATATTTCATGAAATCATATTCTTTTTCATTTTTTGAATCAGCAACACCTCCATAGTAGAAATTATATATATATATATATATATATATATATATATTTAGAATTCACCATTATCTATGCTTTATTCTTAGAGAAACTTGCCCACTCATGTCACCATCTACTATCATTACACGAATGTTTTGCACAGTTTTGCAAAAAAATTCAAAGCAATGTTTTTCTTTTTCTTTAAGCTCTTATTATATTTTTATTCTTTTTTCCTGAGCATTGTGTCAATTTTTGGATTTTGTGACCTATGTAACGAGCTTTGAGCCAGTGACTCCCAGACCAGACGACCTTAGGGCACTAAATACAGAGTGCTCCTCAAACTTAATCACTCGAGTCACTACACTCTAGATTTTTATAGCTACTTATAGTTTTTCTCTCTATCATGTGCAATATCTCCACTGATCGAGCTTTCTAATGGATTCATGTAACGAGCTTTGAGCTGGTGGCTCCCAAGCCAGATGGCTTTAGGTCACCAGGTGTAGAACACCCCTCAAACTTAATTGCTCGAATCCAAAATGACCCATGTGTCAGTTAGACAAAGAGTTTTGATAGTCTTAGATGCCTTATTCGCGCGAACACAGACATTTCAACTCGCATCTGAACCCAGCTACTAAGGATCTTATTCATATGAGTGCAAGCACTTTAACTTGTGTCTTAGCCCAACTATTAAGAACGAAACAACTAAAAACATCAAAATACTACTTGCGTGCTCTTTATTTCTTTACTTGCTAACACTGCTCATTTAAAAAAAAACAGTGCATTTTCATCTTTATAAATCAAAGTAGAATCTAACAATTATAAACAAGTATTTTCTTCAAAAATTACATAAATAACCTATTCGTCTAAATCCATTTCAGAAAAAAAATTTACATGGGGCTTAAAAATCATCTCAAAATGCCAAAAACAAGAAAAAATAGTCATATATTGTTAAAAATTGCTTCAAAATGCCTAATTTTATTAGTTTTAATAAAACTAATACATGGACAATTTTTTTTTGAGGTATGCATCATACCTTTCCCCCATGCTTGAATGTCACTGTCCTGAGTGACACTCCCCTATGCTTAAATGAAACTATATGAATGCATGAGTGCACACAAAGAACAACACGAAAGAGGAAAAAGAAAGATACGACCTGATATTTATGTTGGAGCTTGCTTGATAAGATGACTCATTCTGCACTACCATGCATATGTAGGGCTCCTCAATGTCTTGTATTCTACAAAAAAAAACTCATACACATTGAAACACATCAAATCATAATATATGCATGACTCTATTCTGATTCTATCTAAAACAAAGCAAAATCAGAAAAATCATCCTATCTGTCATGAGTTGCCTCTCATGCAGCGCTAAGTTTTACGTCTTTAGCCAAACGGATCTCTATTTATCTTTCCTCGTCCATGAGATCAATGGACTCAAGGTTATGCTTAATTAGGATATTTGAGATATATAGTTTCATCCTTTGCCCTGTCCACTATGTATCCTAAAACTATACTCTGTTGGTTTATGGAATGGCACTTTTGTCAGTAATGAATGTGATTAGTCTCCACACATTTTTGAAGATCTTTTTGAAACTTATGGGGAAAATTCTCAGATAATGAGCCATAAGCCAAAAAGTCATCTATAAAAAATTTTAAATGTTGTGGATTGAATTGCTCTCATTGACGATTAGTGTCACCCACATGGAAACATTCATCATTTCTCGCCGGTCTCGTGGCAGCATCAAAGATGTTTAATTGTATTTTCTTGTTGTCAAATGAGACATCCATCGCCCCAGTACCATAATTAATACAAGTATTGACAGTGGCCAAGAATGGTCTGCCCAAAATGATGAGTGTCTGGCGAACTGATGTGACTTTTTCAATAAAGCATTTTAAAAATGTTTTTTCATTAAAAATTGGTATACTTTCTAAACATTTTATCAAACCTTGTTTTCTGATTAAAAATGTGTCCTATGTTCTTTGCTACATTTTGAAAGATATGCCACAAACATAGGCAATGATGTGCATATGGTCATACATGAGACACTGCAGCCACAATTACATGATCACCGCCATATATGAGACGCTGCAGCTGCAATTGCATGATCACCATCTGTAAGTACAACTCTAGAGTGCTTCCCATTCATTGTATGTGTAAATACTCTGAACAATCACTCAAAGGTTTCCTTGGTCTGGTCATACAAAAAAGCGTCACCTAATATGCAACTCTATGAGTGATGGTTCACTCCGACAAACTGCGCAAATGGCCACTGTTCCGTATTAATCTTCACTGTCGTATAAAAAAGAAGCACATCATTGAAACATGTATAATTTACTCTTGACTTTGAATCTGTCCAAAACATATTCACAACATACCCATCTTCATCCAGTTGCATTGCACTAAAGAAACTAGGGTCATTGCTTGAATTCTTCTATAGGTAATCAACCAAAGAACATATTTCTCCATTCTTCATGTTGTTTGACATTTTCTTTCTCAAATGGTTTTTTAGATCCATAGGTGTGAATGGTAAATTCTCGTGACTACCATCAATGTGCATGCACAAATTATATGTCTTCCTTGGTGCAATGCTGGCGCTATCAGCTATTTCAGCAATTGCAGCATGCACTTTAGTTACTTTACGATGTGACCTTAACATAGGAGTCATAAATGAAGGGGTTAATTCATGGTTATGATCATTGATTAAAGTATGAACTACACATTTCTCATTCAGAAGTTTTCTTAACACCATTCTCGCTGGACAATCACATCTTGAATCTCACTTGCTCCTTGTTGAATTTCCACTTGACTTCTTTCAACCTTGCTTAGAACAAACATATGCCTTTCTCACCATGACACCATGTATATTTTTTGCCCAAGAATACCTTCTAACACTGAAGCCAAGTTTTAAGTCATAATCATTATAAAATTTATATGCAGCTTTCTCATTATGAAACTGCATTCCCTCTACGGGAACAGAGTCAAGTGTACTATCATGTAGACTTAAGGTGCTTACATCTTTGTCAAGTGCACTGTCATGATCGTCTACCTCATTATCGAATTGCATTTCGTCTGATGAACTATCATTATCGAATTGCATTTCGCCTGCTAGAATATTCAAGTCTGGAGTGAATCAAATGCCTGCACCATTCTTATCATGTGCATCATTAGTGCACATATTCACTTCTTCAAGTGCATCGATAGTATAGATGTTTGTTGCTTCATGCCTTTCCAGTGATTGAGACACATCATCTTCACTGCAACTAGTTGATATGCTCAACACTGTCATGAGCAAAATATCAATTTACGTTAGCCAGCGCATACGTTTACTACAATTTATTCAAGATGCATATAACAACGACCACTGATTAGTTAAGCAAGTCAAAGAAACGATTGAATGAATCACAGTATCAAAACAACAACATAATATATTACAAATTCAGCATAATATATTACAAATCGATATTAGCAACCGTTTACCATATCTAACAAATCGACACTATAAAACACATAATATCTTACAAATTGATATACGACAATTCAACATAATATATTACAAATCCATATTAACAAATAAAACAATATCTCCCAAATCGACATTGGAAAACACATAACATCTTACAAATCACTATACAGAAATTCAACATAATATATTACAAATCAAGATTAACAACCACAACAATATCTCATAAATCGATACTAGAAAATACATAATATCTTACAAATCGATATAAGACAATTCAATATAATATATTACAAATCGATATTAACAAACAAAACAATATCTCACAAATCGACACTAGAAAACACATAACATTTTACAAAATGATATACGATAATTCAACATAATATATTACAAATCGATATTAACAATCAAAACAATATCTCAAAAATCGACACTGGAAAATACATAACATCTTACAGATCAATATACAGCAATTCAACATAATATATTATAAATCGATATAAACAACCAAAACAATATCTCAAAAATTGTCACTAGAAAACACATAATATGTTATAAATCGATATACGGCAATTCAACATAATATTACAAATCAATATTAACAAACAAAACAATATCTCACAATTCGACACTAGAAAATACATAATATCTTACAAATTGACATACAACAGTTCAACATAATATATTACAAATCAATATTAACAAACAAAACAATATTTCAAAAATTGATGTAAGTGTTACTACAATCGCAATTTGCGTTACATTGCATATACTGAGTGAATGGACGATACTGGATGGGGTAGAGGCCCTTGCTTGCATCTGTAACCAAGCATTTTTGTCAACAGGTCCCAGCGTCTTACAAATGTCTTCAAGTTTCCAACTGTCGAAACGATAAAATCTACCTGATAACAAAACAATGCCTTAATGACACTCACGACGACATACGTTCTTCAACAATGGCATGATGACATGGAAAGGTACTCACCATGCTTTAATGGCACTTGTTGGAATGTTTGTGCGTCATTGCTTTTTTCCATACTACCTAACGAAAACGAAGAAGAAGATATGATTGTAAAAAGAGATGACCGACAAATACGTCTATGACACCCACTAATGATCGAACCAATTGTTCGATTTATAGTTATCTCGATGAGGTAGGAATGAACCCGAGAAAGTTTTCTATCTAACACAAGGCAGGAACGAGAAGGCAGCCATGTGTTGTAACACAAGCTAAAAACAAAGGCAGAATGTGCACATCTATTTACGAGGAGCGAGAGGTCATTTTCGTCCAATGCATATCTATCTTACGGAAGGACATTTTTGTCCAAAGCATATCTACCTTTTTTATATGTTATTTTATTATAAAGTCATCGTGAGCAACATTGGCATATGAATTATTGTGGGTCCCAAGATATTCCTCCATACACACCGAAACACGCGAATCTATGTTCCGGAGAGAACACACAACACCCTGATTGTAACATGCCTATGTCTTGCACTAGTTTGGTTACGGCATTTCTTCTCTTTCAAAACTACCCCTAAGCGGTGAGAGATTCTCCCAGTCCAAGAAGTAGAGATCCATGTGCATGCGTAGGTTGGATAGGGGCTAGTGTCCATTTTTATTCGTGTGTATATTATATTTTAGGTTTCATTTGACCGAGAACAATATTAGATAACGGTTCGGTCATTGTTCCTTGAGGAAGTGGCTTTGCCAGAAATAAATTCTTTAGGTTCGAGCGGTGGTAGCTTAGAGAACTTGGAATTTGCAATAATCAGAGAGTGGTGGTACACTCCTGTGCATGATCAATGGGCTGCTTATCAAATCTCCCATAAATTGCCTTTTATAAGGATGAACATTTGCCACTTAGTCAAGCACACAAAAGCTTCCAAGTTGCAACTCGTAGAATGGAGTTCTTCTCACTATCCACATTACAGCAGGAGTTCGTCAACTGTTATGCAACATTCTGACCAGGCTTTGGTTGATTGTATTCCTGATTTAACAACAAATACAAAGGAGTGGTGCTTACAGGAAGAAATGAAATGGATGCAGAGGTCACGGGTAAATTGGTTCCATCGAGGGAATTCTAATACAAAATTTTTCCACTGAATGGCTGGTAACAAGAGGAGGTCCAACTTGATCCCTTTCATATACATCCAAGGCTCTCTCAACCGTGACGATAAAGTGATATCAGGGATGTCATCATTCTTTTCCTTGCTATATTATAGTTTTGGTTCAACAGGTAGAACCTTGGCAGCCGAACATGTTTGCCAAACTCTCCACTACAACTACTTCAATATAGAAGGCTTTTTTTGAAAGAAGAAATTAAAATTGTGATATGGTTGCTCTCTTCGTTAAAATCATCGGGTCCTGACTGGATGCCATAGCGAACGTGGTATTTCAGAACATCTCGCTTCCTGGCTGCCCTAATTTCTTGTGGAAGGTGGATTTCTCCAAGGCCTTCGATGCTATCGATTGAAACTACTACTCGATGTGACGCAGCACATGGGTTGAAGGTGTCGTTTTAGGCATTGGATTGAACAACTTGTCTATACATCGTTAGTTGTAGTGCAAGTCAACAATGCGCGTGGAGATTATTTCTACACTCAACGTGGTCTCAGACAAGGAGTGTCCCTTGTCACTCCGGAAGCAGAGAGGGTGGTGTATGTTCTCCCCCGATGATGCACTGAATCCCACATCTAGTGTTCGGGGGTTCAAATGAGCGCCACGTATGTAAGCACATGGGGCTCGTATTCCCGTGTATGTTGGCATCACTTCACATCAGAGTCTGATGCGGTTGCAAAGACTTAAGTACCCTTTCTTACTATTTTTGCCATGAAACGATAATTCAAGAAAATGACAAAAATATCCTTCATTCAAAAAAAAAAAAAAACAGTTCAAAAAAAGAACAAAAATGTCTTCCATCCAGAAAGTCGATGATGATGTTGACTCTTCAAAGTCTAAACAGTGAAACGAACCTGAAGCTCTCTCTCTTTCTTTTCTGTTTGAACTTTTCATTGTCATCTTCTTCTTCTTTCTTCTCCGTGAAACACTGTAAACCCTCTCTCTCTCTAGAGATGAAATTAAGGGAGGCAAAGATTCAACGATCCGATGGTGATCATCATCCTCTTTCTGCTAGCAGTGGTCAGAATGCTGCTCTCGTCCAGCGAGCAACCGACTGCGGCGACCCCTCCACCGCCTTCAAGGGACACCTACTACGAAATCTTCCTCCAATACACCTACAACAAAGACTTTTGAAGTATAATCCATGTACCCCTACGTCGGCAATACTTCCAATCAAGGCTATGCCTTCCAGGCTACCCTGACGCTGCTCAACACGGGCATTCGCACCCTCAGGTCTTGGCGGGCATTCGTCGGGTTCTGGTACTTATCTCGACCTCCGACGCCGTGCTCTCCGACAAGACCCACCTCTCCGCCAAATCAATGGCAAATCGCTATGCGATTTTCGTAAATCGCTATATCGAGTAGTGATTTACGAAAATCGCTATATCAAGTAGCGATTTATGAAAATCGCGTAGCAGAAATAAATAACAAATCGTTAAATCGAGTAGCGATTTATGAAAATTGCTAAATCGAGTAGCGATTTACGAAAACCGTGTAGCAAAAAAAAACAAAAACCGCTAAATCAAGTATCGATTTACAAAAATCGCGTAGTGAAAAAAACAAAAAACTGCTATATCAAGTAGCGATTTACGAAAACAGCGTAGCGAGAAAAAAAAAACAGAAAAATCATGAAAAAGGGTGTTATGAAAACCTCGAGCAACTAACAACCGAAGGAAACATATTAGCGTCACGATCAAGCAAAACACTTTATTGTTCTTTTTTGACAGTTACAAGAGGGAAATAAAAGAAAGAATTCATACAAGGCCCCCAAAAAATCTTTCGGGGGGCGCTGCCCCCCACGACCCCCCGCCAACTGAAATTGGGTCTCAAACATAAGCCTAAGAAAAAAATTTGGTC